>NC_056743.1:1349197272-1349469772 GCF_019279795.1 Protopterus annectens | reverse complement strand
GTCACACACAGATGTCCCACTCACCAGGCTGGACAAGGAGAAGGTCATGGTCAGCTGCCTGTCAGGTGCCAGGATCTGCCAATCAAGTGCTGTTATGACTCTGTCATAGTCCATGTTGGAGTGAAAACCTTGAGACATACCTCACTGGACTATATGAAGAGAGACATGACTGAGCTCACTGATTATGTGTCCCATGCAGGTATGTCCCTAGTCCAAAGCAGCAATCTACCTTCAGCCAGGATGACGCTTCACTACACACAACAAATGATTGACTTTAACAATTGGCTTAGCTTCTCGTGTCAGTCCAAGGGGATCCATATCTGTCAGCCTGGGATGATATGGTCGCAAGACCATCTTGCTTTGCCATGGATGGTCTTCACCTGTCACCTCTTAGCTTTTGGTTACTGACTAAGGTACTTATCTACCCCATAGTGCCTTTTTTAGGAAATGTCATAAGAACAAAATTCCTGATGTAAAATGATATTCTACAGACAAATTTAAGGTTATGCTGATTAAGGTTAGGAGTCTAAATCAGAAACTGCACTCACTGGAAGCATTCCTTACTATGGAAGACACAGAAATATGTGCAGTATTAGAGACATGGTTCAAGGCCACAGAGTGTACCCTGGCCATATAAGGCTACAGTGCCTTCCACATATTCAGACTGCAAAATGAATGTGAAAGAACCAAAGGGGGTAGGTGCAGCCATCTTCATCAAAGGACACCTCAAGACTGGCTAAACAGTATTACTCCCTAAAGCTACTCCAAGTCCAGCTAATTGTAGGAAAGACCCCCCCTCCACATGACTGTTAGCTGTAGGTCCCCCACCATGAACCAGGTAAACTTCACTGCCTACCTGAACCTACTTGAGTCACTCATGATATAGCCAAACATTCTAGTCATGGGTGACTTTAACTGTCCCTCCATTGACTGGGCAACATATACGAGCACTAAGAAGCTTGCCCTATGGTTCCTGGCTTGCCCTATGGTTCCTGGACTTTGTTAACACAAATGCACTGGAACAGATAGCACCACCACAAGGGGGCTCAAATATCCTTGACCTAGTGCTCACCAACATGACAGATCACTGCACCTCTCCATGAGTGGGGCCCTCCAGGGTAAGGTCAGATCACAAATCTGTGTCATTCACAGTAAAGATCACAACTGACAACCCCCCCCCCCCCGAGCATAAAGGTTAAAATATTTCTACAAAGCAAACTATGGCCTTCTATGCAATGGCATAAACAGTTTCAAACCCCTGCTCACCAGCAACAGCAGTATCTCCCATAATGAGGAGTACACTAAAGCCTTGTAGAAACACCTATATACGTGTATAGACTCAACCATACCTGAATGGATTAAACCAGGATCCTCATGAAAAAAACAAACCACCCTAGTGGACATCCAGTATACATAGCTTATAGCTTATACAACAAGAGAAAGAAACTGCTGATTAACAACAAGAATGAAAGGTCTCAGCAGAGGAAAGACATCCTCCACAGCTTTCATAAGCAAATCAGACATCTTGATAAGTCCTCCAGAGCTAAATACTAAACCAAATTAGCATCCTCTCACTAAGGATAATTACAAGGCATTCTATAACAACATCCAAAATCTTAAAGGGAAGGCTCAGACTTGCACTAAACTAGTATTAGATGGTACCAGCCCTATGGAACCTGCGAAAATTGCCAACCTGCAACAGGTTAGGTGAAAACTTCACCCCAATTTCCCCACCAACCATACCCAAAAATATACATGTCACTAGTCGCCTACCTAGTACTTCCAATGAGAAGGTCATAACCGCCCTCTCCAAGGCCAAAACCACAGCCTCTATGGGACTGGACAACATCCCAGGCTGCTTACTGAAAGGTCTACAACAGGAGCTGCTGGCTTTGTCTCACCCAAATGGAAAACTGCAACTGTGACCCCTTTGCACAAAGGGGGTCCCACAACCAACCCTGGGAATTATAGACCCATAAGCCTAACCAGTCTTATCTGTAAGGCCATGGAAAGAATCATTATGGACCTAGTCAACCAGGATACAGGAGACCTTCAAACTCTTGACTTGACCCAATTTGGTTTTGTTAAAGGCAGATCATGCTTGTTAAACTTGGTGGACTTCTTTGAAAATGTCACCAAAGCCTTGGATGAAGGCAGAACAGTGCATACTGCCTATCTCGATTTAGCCAAGGCCTTTGACACTAACCCTCACTCAGGCATCATTGATAAACTCACCCAGCTGGGGATAAACCCATGTGTCATTACATAGGTAGCCAACTGGCTCACTGACAGAATGCATACAGTCAAAGTAGGGGATTCCACCTCTACAAGCAGACCTGTTACTAGTGGTGTTCCACAAGGATCTGTGCTAGGTCCACTTCTGTTTGGAATCTATTTCTCAGAATTTCATGCAAAAATAGATGGACCATGGCTTACCAAGTTTGCTGATGTCTGCAAACTGGGTGTAATCACTGAAACCCAAAATGATGTCACAGTACTACAAAAAGGGCTTACACAGACAAATGATTGGTGCCACAGCCACGGACTTAAACTTAACGCAAAAAAAATATACTGTCATCCCCTTTGGTTAAAGTGAAGTCCCAGCAAATTACAACATTAACAATACCCCCCCTAAGTACAAACCCAGTGGTGACAGACTTGGGAATGCAGGTTGATAGCAGCTTTAACTTCGATCATCATGTGGCACAGTGGTGAGAAATGCCTTCTATGTTGCCCAGCTCATAAGTAAGGGAATAACATCCAAAATGAAGGAAATTATAACTCCTCTGTACTCATCCCTCATCAGACCAATAACAGAGTACAATGCCCCCTTCTGTATGTACCTCACCAGGCACCTGCAGCATCTGGAGAGACCTCAGAGGTTTCTCACCAAGAAAATTCAAGGCCTTCATCACATAACCTACATGGACAGACTGAAGGCACTGTCACTATACTCTGTATTGTATAGCCTGCTTAGAGGTGACTTGGCCTACCTTGCCTACAGAGCAGAGTCAGACCTTGCCTTAATGGAAATGCTGCACATCTGCAAATCTAATGTGACAAGACTCACTCACTCTTGAGAACTTAACCTGGCCCACAACATAAACAGGACTTACTGGAGAAACAGATATGTCTCCCAGAGGCTGCCACACCTCTGGAACAAACTCCCAATTCAAGTTAAACAGAGCCATTAATGATACTATTTAAATATAACTTGGACAATTAGATAGGAAATTGTAGATTCACACTGGGGGTTTCATCTATGTCCCTTTTGGATAGGGACAGTTGGTGCTGATCATAAATTTGCTTGCTAATACACACTATTTCTCTTGGTCTATGAGGGAAAAAGGGTAAAACGTGGCTAGGCTTGTAAAGACCTTATGGCCAATAGCCTAGTAACCTCCTATAATCCTATGATTCCCTAAAAATAAAATCAAGGAAAACCTAATTCAATAACAATCCATCGTGTTGAACAACATGTTAGCATCTGGGCATGTCACTTACATATAGTGACAGACTTTAGTGATACCAATTCACAAACTAGAAGGAGGGTAGGGCTCATATCAGACCTAAACAACTTTAGACTAATCAACCTGGCCAGCGTTTAATATAAAACTGTGGACAGAGTCCCAGCGGAACTTCTCTAATGACACAGGACACCTTTTTCTGTTAGATATGGAACAGTATAGGTTTGTAAAGAGGTGACTTTGTCTTATGAATCTTGCGGCATCCTTTGAAGTGATATTAGCACCATTTGATGAAGCACCAACAGTGCATGCTGTTTATCTTGACCTTACTAATACATTCAACATTACTGTGTGAAAGGGAATAATTGGTAAAGTAAAAGTATCACATTTCAAGATTTCAGGCTACATGTAACTCAATAGGTAAAACACTGGTTAAGCAACAGGACATTGCTGTGTCAAACTGGGGTTACTTATATAGCCCATAGGGATTATAATTCATGCTCTACAGGGTTTTATATTGGGTCATTTCTTTTTGGTATATTCTTCTCAAATGTAAATGGGAAAACTGGCTTTAAATAACCACATATGACAACTACAAAATGATGCCAACGCTCTCCAATATGGTCTACAAGTATACCCAGTGCAGCAGTATTTATACACATTTTGTTGTCAATAGCTGTGGCATCACAGTAGATCTCACTATGCTTCAGTGAGTGAGGTGTCTTATAGGTTCATAGGTTCATAGCATGATACTAGGTTATTGGCCCAGAGGCCATTATAAGCCTAGCCAAGAATTTTGCCCATGTTTCCTCAAAGTCACCACCTGTTTCCCCTGTCCAGCAGGGACACAGGTGGGATATCAGGGGTGTAGTTTCTGTTTTCCATCCAGTCGTCCAGGTTCCTCTTAATGAAAGCTACAGAGGTACTCTGCTTGACATGGAGAGGGAGTCTATTCCACAGACAGGGGAGTCTTTGGGACACAAATCTATCCCACCAACAAGTTCTATTAATGTCACAGACCAGGTTAAGGCCTTGCATGCGGGTTGCGCAAGTGGAATTTGCTTTCTGGACATATAGCAACTCCATCAAGGCTGGGTCTGAAATGGCCTTGTATGCCAGACACAGGTCACCACTGAGCAGTCAGTATGAGACTGAGTACACGGACAGGGCTTTTAGCCTATCTGTATAGGACAGGTGTTTGAGACCCTGGATTTTCCTGGTCAGGAACCTCTGTGGTCTCTCCAACTGCTGCATGTGCTTGGCAAGGAACATGCCGAAGGGTGCATTGTACTTGATAATGGGTCTGATAAGGGAGGAGTACAGGGATGTTATGACCTCCTTGTTCCTGGATGAAATACCCTTATTTATGAGGTGGGCCATGTAGAAAGCCTTCATACAACGGAGGCAACGTGGTGGTCAAAAGTCAGGTTGCTATCAACCTGAGTGCCCAAGTCCCTCATGACTGATTGCATGCTTAGAACATTGTTATTAATGTGATAATTAGTGGGGGATAATGATGCATTTCTTGGCATTCGGTTTGAGGTCATGCTTCTGGCACCAGTCATTAGTTTGGGTAAGGCCCTCTTGGAGGGGATGTTCGCATCACTAGGGGAATTTAAGACAGTGCCCAGCTTGCAGTCATATGCAGTCTTGGTCAGCTTCAGACCACTGGTTTTGGCTTGCACATCAGAAAAGTATATCTCAAACAGTAGAGACCCCAAGACTGATCCTTGAGGTACACCACTCGTTATGGGTCTACTACTAGAGGTGGCTTACCCTACTTTGACTGAGTGGGTTCTATCAGTGAGCCAGTTAGCTACTCATCTGGTAACATACAGATCGATGCCTAGCTGGGAGAGTTTATCTATTATGCCCACATGGGGAATAGTGTCAAAGTCTTTGGCTAGGTCAAGGTAGGCAGTGTGCACTGTCTTCCCCTTGTCCATGGTTTTGGAGATTGTTTCAAATAAGTCGACCAAGTTTAACAGGCATGATCTCACTTTGACAAAGCCAAACTGTGTGGGGTCAAGCTTTTGAAGGTTGCCAATGTCCTTGTTTATAAGGCGCATGATAATGCATTCCATGGCCTTTCAGGTCAGGCTATTTAGGCTGATGGGCCTATAATTGCCTGGGTCAGTGGACATTCCACCTTTGTGTAGAGGGATGACACTGGCTGTCCTCCATTCAGCTGGGATGAAGCCGGTGCTCAGGTTTTGGTTGAATAGGGTGTCTAATGGAGCTGAGAGCTCATGCCTGAGTTCATGTAGGATACAGCCAGGGATGTTACTGGGTCACAAGGAGACTGTATTTTTTGCCTTTGAGAGGGCATTAAGAACCTGTTCCCTGGTGATGTGGGGAGGGGACAGGTGCTGGGGATGTCCTGGTTTACAGATTGGGGGAATGGGGGGTGACGTTTTTACTGAACCTGTCTGCCAGCAGGTTGGCTATATCTATGGCATTTGTGTATATGGTGTTATTTACCACCATTTCAGAGCAGATTTGGGTACTGCCTTTGAGATTGTAGACATATGTGTACAAGGCCTTGTGGTTGTCCTTGGTGGATGTGGCTAATTTGGACTCGGCATTAGCCTTAGAGGATTTCACCAGTGACCTTATTTGCTTGTTCAGACAAAGGAGAGATTGCTTCCAACTTGGCACATGCTCCTTCTTGGCCCTGGACAGCAAATGTTTCCTTTATTATAGACTTTGTTTACTGTTGCTGTCAGGTTTACTCTTCCTTGAGGAAGGTGATTTGGTCCTGTCAGGTATTGCTGAGTCCATACAGCTATGTAGGTGCTCATATAGTTTTTTGGTGTAGGCTTGGACATTAGTGCTAGTTCCAACTGAAGAGATGGTGGCTGTGAAGCTGCTTATACCTGCTCTGAGGAGATTGTAGTCAGCTTTGGAAAAGTTTTTTCGTTTGACCCTGATTGGGGGGGGGGGGGTCAGGGAGATGCTGACTTCAAAAGTGATTGCTTTATGGTCGGATCTTACCAAGGAGGATGACACTGTAGGAGTGGCTACTCATGTTAGTTAGGACCAGGTACAGGATATTTTCACCCCTCGTAGGGGTGTCGACCAGCTGATCCAATGCACTGGCATTGATAAAGTCGAGGAATCTCTGGGAGTTCATGTTTGGGCTAGAATAGGTCTTCCACTCTATGGTTGGGTAGTTAAAGTCACCCAGGATCAGGGTAGAGGGTTGAATCTTGATGGATTCAAGTAAGTCCAGATAGGTGGAGTGGGCATCCTGAGTCATGGTTGGGGGTCTGTAGCTAGCTATTATTTGAATAGGTATTTTGGCAACAGTTTACTGCACTTGGAGTGTCTCCTGTGCGTCACTCCATTTGACCAGCCTGGACATGTGTATGTCTTTGATAAATATTGAAACTTCACCTCCTTTGGCTTTGCAGCTTTCCAAGTGGGGACTAAAAGTATGGTAGGGTGAGAAAACTGATAAGGTTGGGGTGCTCTCCACAGCTTTTCACCAGTTTTCACTGACTGCACAAATGTCAGCATCCTCCAAAGCAAGGAATGCTTGCAATATATGCAGTTTCATGCCAAGACTTCTAGCGTTTAGCATCATGACCTTTAAATTTCATTTATAAAAACTTTCATGTTGGTAATTTTGTGCTCATGACTTTGCTGAAAAAAGGCACTATGGGGGAGGCAACAGCCTTTGCCAGAAGCCTAAAGCCCAGGGGAGACAGATGAAGGCCATCTCTGGAAAGCATCATGGTCTATCAATCATGTCCTCCCAGGCTGTCAGGTACTGGATCCCCTTGGAATGACACCAGAAACTCAGCCAATTGTTAAAGCCAATCATTTTCTGTTTGTATTGAGGTATCATTCTGGGTGATGGTAGGATGCTGCTTAAGGCTAGGGACATACCTGCCTGGGACACATATTCAGCCACTTCAATCATGTCTCTCTTCATATAGTCCAGAGAGGTACATCTCAAGTCATTCACACCAACATGAACTATGACAGAGTCATAACAGTACCTGTTGTCAAGAGACTTGAGTGTGTGCATGATATGGCTCATTCTAGCACCTGACAAGCAACTTACTGTGACTTTCTCCTTGTCTAGCCTGGTGAGGGGCACATCTGTGTGTCTCATAATAGAGTCTCCTATGATTAGTATGTTGGGTTTGTGGTAGGGCTTTAGAGGCTGTGAGACACAGACATGTGTACTATGTGTGTTGCTTGGTGCTGTGGGTTGTGATGTGTGTGTGTGTTTTTGCTTCGGAGGTCTCTTTTTTTTAGGTGTGCTTTTGTTGAGAACCCCCACATGTGTAGGAGTGTGTTGTATGTATGTCGGTGGTGTTAGTGGTGTTGTGTTCCTTGTGTTTCTGCAGACTACCTTCTCAGTGCCAGATGTACTAGCTTGTGACTGAGACAGCAAGGATTCTAGGTTCTTAATGTGACTGCATCTGTCACATATTGTGTTCCTAGGTGGTAGTAGAGGGTTGTCTCTGTACATAAGGCAGTTGCTATACTGTCTCAGGATGCCCATATTAACCAGAGTAGCACGAGAAACCATAGGAAATTGTCCATCCATGGTTATCAGAATCTGCAGAAGTGAGGCCAGGGATACCAAAGTGGGTACTATCTGAGAAGACTACCTATAGGTATGAGTAGGGCTGGATAAAATCAGTACAGTAGCTGCAGGCAAGGGTCTCACTCACACAGGAGTGCTGGTAAGGGAAAAAATGCAACTGAGATACTTCACAAAGGATTAAGACAGCACAATGGTGATGCGCAACAGGCAAACAAGCACAAACCCATGCAAATGCTGGGTTTAAAGGGCACAAAAACGAAAGTAAAATAGAAACACTGGAATTCACCAATCAACACTTGTCTCTGAGCTCTTAGCTCAACACCCTATGCCAGACCATTTCCAACCAGTTCACTTACTCCCACTATATACAGGCAGGCCCTGGTCAGCACAAGTTGGTGTAGCAGGAAACACAGGAATCCCACAAACGGATATGAATAAAACCTGTAACCAGACTATGCTAAAGATATTTAAACTCTGTTTAGGTCAATTTAACAGAGCAGATACGCACTTAAATATAACAGTAGCAAACAAGAGCAAACTGAGTTAAACAAATTAACCAATTAACCAATAAAATAGCTCAAAATGGAGCCCTGTTCTAGCAGTCTTTAATCAGACAAGTTCTAACTGCACACTCCTGCCACTAGGTTGCAGGGGAACCCTCTCCAAAAAAGATGGCCTGGATTAGTGCTCAAGTTATACAAACGAAGCTAAACCTAGCAGGTCTGAATCTAGTCTATGGTACAGCAAACAAGGTGCACCAATTTCAGAAAGAAACAGTTCAAATAAGCAAGCACAGTAAGCCTTTAACCAGCAATTCCCAGTTCAGAAGGGCAGAACCTACCCTCTCCTCCCACAAGAGTGCAGACCACAAATCTTCTTAATATAAAATAACTGGCCTGGACCCAAGTGCTTAAACCAAAACTAAGACACTTTTGGAATAACAGACACTAAGCCTTCAACCAGCAACTCCCAACTTAGAAGGATGTAAACTACCTCTCCTGCCACAAGTGTGCAAGCCACAACCTTCTTAATGTAAAACAACTGGCCTGAAGCCCAAGTGTTTAAACAAAAAGGCTTCGAATAACAGTTAACAGGCTACTAACAAGCAGTAAGAAATGCAGCAGAATAAAAGCAACTGATTACTTTTAAGAACAGGCAGCAAAAGCAAAATAAAGTAATAAAGTAGGAAGAAACACAAATACAGTAAAAGCAGAGGAATAAAGTGCATTTTTAGGTTTAAGTGGGAAGGGATGAAACTCAATAATTTAAGGTTGAGAAAGTAAGGGGGGTGGGCCTTTCCAAATGATCTCTCTCTACTCAGTAAAATAAGCTGATGAGATGGGATTGAGAGGAGTGTCCAAAATGAGATTTATAGTAGGGGGTGGGCAACTGAAAAGCCACCAAATTTAAGAACACAATAAGGACTGAGTGGGAGGGGGGACTCTTAAAACTCCAACAGAACAGGAAACTTAAAACAAAACAAATGTAATACTAGAATAAGATACAAAATAGAAGTGATCAAACCTTAAATAAAGAGCTTCAAATCAAAATTAAATGCAGAGATGAGTGATAATCAGAGCAATGCAGACCACACAACCACTTCAGCTAACTATAGATATTTCTAAATAAAAGAGCAATACTGTCTCTCAGCTCCTCCCACTAATTAACTGATTCTATTCACAGTTTGCAAAGGAAGTTTTGGTAACTTTTTTTAACTGATCCTAGCCAAGAACTCTTAAAACACCAACAGAACAGAAAACTTAAAATAAAACAAATGTAATACAAGATAAGATACAAACTAGAAGTGATCAAACCTTAAATAAAGAACTTCAGATCA
Organism: Protopterus annectens; assembly: GCF_019279795.1. Taxonomy (NCBI): domain Eukaryota; kingdom Metazoa; phylum Chordata; order Ceratodontiformes; family Protopteridae; genus Protopterus; species Protopterus annectens. The sequence goes on along the minus strand of NC_056743.1, from coordinate 1,349,459,907 downwards.
AAATTAAATGCAGAGATGAGTGATACTCAGAGCAATGCAGACCACACAAACGCTTCAATTAACTACAGATATTTCTAAATATAAGAGCAATACTGTCTCTCAGCTCCCCCCACTTATTAAATGATGATGTTCACAGTTTGCAAAAGGAATTCTTTGGTAATGTTTTTAATCTACTTTTACCTTTAGTAATTTGGCTATAAATTATATTTTTTTGTTTTCAGATGACTGTAGAGCATTTTTAAGTGGTAGCTCGGCAAGCATAAAAGAGGAAAGTTATGAGAAAATGCAAATCGGGCCTATGCTACCATAATCCTGGGAGCCTGGACTAGCTGCATGGTGGAAAGATGGAAGCGGCTATTCTTAATGAAATTCCGAATGTATATGTCACCAGTGAGGCTGTAGATATCATTAGAGACAATCCTGGTGGAAATCCAAAAAGTTAACAGCAAATTACAGAAGTGTATTGAAAAAAACATTAAAAAATGTAACAAAGTTAAAAACATACTGAAATACCAGACAAATGCCATTCTGGCACTGCAGCAAGAGCAAAAGGGCAGGAAGGAACAATTCTTCAGTTCGGAAATGAAATTAGCAGAGTCCAGACATAAGTAAAATGAGGAAAGGGGATACAACATGGAGAAAGAATATGTATGTGAACGGAGTGCCAGAGAAAGAACAATGGACTATGCCGTGCTCATGACAAACAAGATGACAGGCTAGATAAGCCTGCAGGTAAATTGATTACAATTAAAGTGCATACTGTTGTGTTTTTGTTTTTGTCCAGGAGGCCAGTGGTAGCAGCCATGCAACCTCTGCATATTTTGGTATAATTTGAGAGCGGGTATCTAAAAGACCAAATCTTGTTTCTTCCTTTTTTTTATAATAGTTTGTGTACATTTTCTCTGGGCACTGAAGTTTCCTTCCGCATTCCAAAGAGGCTGACACCTAAATTGACTGTAGGTGGATATGTGTGTGTGTGTGTGTGTGTGTGTGTGTGTGTGTGTGTGTGTGTGTGTGTGAGTTCCATGGAAGAACAACTGCAGTACAGCTAGCCATCCAGTGGCCCCGTGTACAAAATAGGAGAAAGGGAGGCTGATGTTGATGCTGATATTTCTCAGTTTAAATATAAAGGAAGTATACCTAATTCCTGACAACTGTGTGAAAGTCAGGGAAAAGCAGCTGAAGTTCAGAATGCCATACCCAGTCATTTTCGAGATTTTCTTTCCGCTGGATATGAAAATCTTTATTACTTTATAAGAAGAACTAAACTATGTATGAGCATTTGTGTATGATGAGGTAAACAGTGCGGATACACAAGAAGCCTTGAACTACTTATGTAGGTTTCCATCAACAGAGTCCTACAGATGTCTTCACATTTGGACGTGTTCGGCAGGGCAAGCAATGTCATAATAAATTGCAGCAATGGTCAGCTGTGCACAATCAATTTCCATTTTTAAAATACAGAATGCAGCAGAGACCAAAGGCAACCATAGCACCAAGGAAGCGTCCTCAGTCATAGGGGAACAAAGTCCACATTTTTGTAACTTTACTTGACTACCATACATCGACACTAGATTTGTTTTCTAAACACTTATATGTCAGTTTGATAATATGGTATTTGCAGTGTGATGTACTTGCAACATAAAATTATACAACTGTTCTCTTTCCTAGGCACTTCTGTATCTCACTATTTATTTCTTAACTATGTACTGAGCAATGTTCATGCAGTATTTTTTTTCTTTCCAATGTACTACAGCACATCAATAAGCATTGTGTTTATGTATGTATGTATGAATGTATGTATTTATTTTTTTATCCATTCATTCATGTATTTCTTAAACTGTGATAGGTCTACTTTAAGCCAGATCTATCCCCTTAGTATGTAGAATAAGCTAACAACATATTTAATCAATAAAAATCCCAAGTATTACATTTATAAGAAATGTAAAACTTTTTAGTTCTCTTATTGACTATTTTCTATTGGAAGGACTCTACTTCCTTTCACCTTATAAAAAGTAAAGAAAACTTCCACTAGAAATGTGAAAAGACCTGTCATTCATGCAAAAGCAACATTTAAGGAATGCTTGGCAAATAAGAAGGGCAACAAGAAAAGATTCTTCAAGTATGTTAACTTACTAAACCTTGCACCAAAGTAGGGTCCATTCTACACAAATCATCACCATCATCAGCCCCCTTTTTCCCATTTTTCTACATGGGGTCAGGGTATCATGTTAACTGTCGCCAACTCTCAATTCAGTGCCACACTCCTGCCTTCTTCAACACTCATGCCTGACTGTCGCAGATCTTTTTTCACGCAATCAATCCAACTCTTTGCTGAATGTCCTCACATCCTCTTACTTTCTTCCTGTTTGTCCCAAATCTTCCTCACCAGATTGTTTTCTGCTTTTCTACATATGTTTCCAAATCACCGTAAGCTGTTCTCTTTGATCTTTTCTGCAATTGGAGCTACTTTGGCTTCTGCTCTTATGTCCTCATTTCTTCATCTGTCCCACAGTGTCCATCCTATCACCCATTTCAGGCACTTCATTTCCATCACCTCTAGCTTCTTCAACTGCTCTGCCTTTACTGCCCAGGTTTCTGTACCATACAGTAGTACTGGTCACACCACTGCCTTGTACACCTTATTTTTCAGCTTCTTTAGCATTCTTCTGTCATAGACTACACCTGATAGTCTATGCCAGTTGGTTGCGCCTCTCTGATTCTAGCTTTGACCTCTTCATTCAGACTACCCTTCTCTTCAACTACTCCTCCCAGATACTTGAAGCTGTTTACCTGTTCCACTATATTCCCTTTTATCTCTGTTCTCATCTTCTTCTGATTTCCCCAATTTGCTGCTATTACTACCTTCTTATCTGTGCTTAGTTTCATCCTATGTGCCTTGAGATTTGCATTCCATTCTCCTATCCATTCTACACAAATGTACAGTGGATATGTACAGCGGATATAAAAAGTGTACACACCCCTGTTAAAATGCCAGGTTTTTATGATATAAAAAACGAGACCACAATAAATAATTTCAAAACTTTTCCCACCTTTAATGTGACCTATAACCTGTACAATTCAATTGAAAAACAAACAAAGCTGTTAGGGGAAATAAATATCAAAAATAAAAAAATGTACAATACGCTGGCTGCATAAGTGTGCACACCCTTAAACTAATACTCTGTTGTGTCTGCACACCCTTATACTAATACTTTGTTGAAGCACCTTTTGATTTAATTACAGCATTCAGTCTTCTTGGATAGGAGTCTATCAGCATGGCACATCTTGACTTGGCAATATTTACCCACTCTTCCTTGCAAAAGTGCTCCCAGTCTGTCAGATTGCCAGGGCATCTCTTGTGCACAGCGCTCTTCAGGTCACCCCACAGATTTTCTATTGGATTTCGGTCTAAGCTGTGGCTGGGCCATTCCAAAACTTTAATTTTCTTCTAGTGAAGCCATTCTTTTGTTGATCTGAATGCATGCTTGGGGTCATTGTCATGTTGAAAGGTGAAATTGCTCTTCATCTTTATCTTTCTAGCAGATGTCTGAAGGTTTTGGACCAAAAGTGACTGGTATTTGGTACTGTTCATAATTCCCTCCACCTTGACTAAAGCCCTAGTTCCAGCTGAAGAAAAACAACCCAAAGCATGATACTGCCACCACCATGCTTCATCATGAGGATAGTGTTCTTTTGGTGATGTTCTTTTGGTGATGTGAAGTGTTGTTTTTGCACCAAAAATACCTTTTGGAATTGTGGCCAAAAAGTTCAACTTTGGTCTCATTAGACCAAAACACATTTTCCCACATGCTTTTGGGAGATTTGATGTATTGTTTTGCAAATTTTAGCTGGGCCTGGATGTTTTACTGTGTAAAAAAAGGCTTCCGTCTTGCAACCCTACCCCATAGTCCAGACATATGGAGAATACAGGAGATTGTTGTTACACATAGTCGCACAAAACGCACACCTACATTCACACAGGCCCTTAATAAAAATCTGCTCAAGCAACAGAGACCTTTGAAGCTGAAACACAAACAACCATCTCTTCCCAACACAACACAAGCAACACATAGCTCACAAAACCAGTGGGCTACACAACCTCAGCCCCTAAGGCAAGAGAACATACCCAACACACTAGTCACATATAGCTCTACGGTCAGGCACACTGATGTCTCACTCACCAGGCTAAACAAGGAGAAAATTATGGTTAAATGCCTGTCAGGTGCCAGGATCCACCACATAAAGCACTCACTCAGGTCACTCCACAAAAGTACAAATATGACTCTGTCATTGTCCATGTTGGAGTGAATGACCTGAGATGTACCTCCCTGGACTACATGAAAAGAGACATAGAGGAGCTCTCTGATCTTGTAGCCAGGCAGGTATGACCCTAGCCCTGAGTAGCATCCTGCCATTGCCTAGAATGATACCACAGTACAAGGATAAAATGACTGATTTAAAAAATTGACTAAGCTTCTGGTGTCATTCTACGGGGATCCAATATCTGTCTGCCTGGGATGACATGATTGGCAGACCATGATGCTTTGCCAGAGATGGTCTGCACCTGTCGCCCCTAGGATTCCAGATACTGGCTAAGGCTCTTGCCACCCCTATAGTGCCTTTTTTAGGCAGGGTTCAAATGACAAAATTACCACCATAAAAGTTACAAGCAAGCAAAATCTGAGGGTAATGCTACTCAGTGCTAGAAGTCTAAACCTCAAAATCCAATCACTCGAGGCACTCTTCAAAATGGAGAACATCGACATCTGTGCAGTGACAGAGACCTGGTTCAAGGCTCCAGAGACCACCCCTGCAATACCAGGCTACAATTCATACCACACCTTTCGGCTAACTAACCTGGACCAAAACACTAAAGGTGGAGGGGTGTCCATATTCAACACCTCCAGGCTAGTTGCCCAACATAATGCATCCAAGATTCTCCATGTGCAACTAACACTAGGCAAGACTGCAATCCAAATTGTAGCTTGCTACAGATCCCCCACCATGCCCCATGATTCCCACTCCATCTTTTGCAACATACTAGAAAGTATTAAGGTACAACCAAATACCCTAATACTGGGAGACTTCAACTACCCCACCATAAACTAGGAAAACTAATCATGTACCAACACATTTGCTCAATGATTCTTGGAATTCATAAATACCAACTCCTTGGATCAACTGATCCATACCCCCTTCAAGGACACCAATATCCTAGACCTAGTCATTACCAACATGGGCGACCAATGCTCCACACCAGAGGTCTATTCCTCGTTGGCCAGATCCACCCATAAGCTGATCATCCTAGACATCCACATCCCTCCCCCACCCCCATTAAGGAAACCACCGTAAAAAAACTTCTCCAAAGCCAACTTCATGCTTCTCAAGACAGAAGTGGCAAATGTCACGACACCCATGCAGAAGGAAAGTAGAAGTATGACTGTTGAATCTTACACCAATGCACTGTATGAACACATACACGAGAGCATGGACCGTGCCATCCCAAATAAAACCAAGATGCTCTCCTCCAAAAAAATGAAGCCAATCTGGTTCATAGATTCATACTAGGCTATCTGCCCTAGGGCATTTATAAGCCTAGCCAGAGTGTGTTTGGCTTTTGCCACCCATTTTAAATTAATTTTGCTATGCCCTTTTTCGAGGTTAGTATACTGTGCCTCTGTCTTACAGTGACACAGAAGTGATACCCGGAGTAAACCAACGATCCCCCATCCACTCATCAAGATTCCTCTTGAAGAGAGTTAATGAGGGACTCTGCCTAACCTGGACTGGGATTTTATTCCAGAGTGAAGGGAGCCTCTGGGTTATGAATCTGTCTTTACAGCATGTCCTATTTATTTCAGTGCTGAGGTTCAAGTCTCTCGAGCGCGTAGCTCGATGGGATTTGGATTTTCTGAGGTGTAGCATGTCCATTAATTCCGGGTTGGACATGGCTTTATACATCAGGCACAGATCACCTCTGAGCAGGCGGTATGGCACTGAGTAGAGCTGGAGTTTCTTTAACCGGGCAGCATATGGCATCTGTTTGAGCCCTTTGATCCTCTTGGTGAGGTACTTTTGGGGTCTTTCCAGTTGCTGCAGGTGTCTGGTAAGGTACATCCCAAAACGGGCATTGTACTCAATTATGGGCCTGATGAGGGATGAGTAAAGAGGCATGATGACCTCCCCTAATCTAGATGTGAATCCCTTCATGATTAGGTGGGCTATATAAAATGTTTTTCTAACCACTTTGGCCACGTGGTTGTCAAATGAGAGATTGCTATCAACTTGGGTCCCCAGGTCCCTAATTACTTCTTCTGTACTTAATGGAATACCACCTATGTGGTAATTTGTGGGCACTTTGTTTTTGCCAAAGGGGATGACTATACACTTTTTGGCGTTTAGCTTGAGGCCATGGCTCTGGCACCAGTTGTCTGTTTCTATGAGGCCCTTTTGTAGGATGCTTGTATCGGCTGGAGAGTCGATTATAGCACCCAGATTGCAGTCATCTGCGAACTTGGTCAGCCACAGTCCTTCCATGTTGGCCTGTACCTCCGAGAAATATATACCGAACAGGAGAGGTCCCAGGACTGAGCCTTGTGGGACGCCACTTGTAACTGGTTTGGAGTGTGACATGGCTCCAGCAATTCTAACCATGTGGGTTCTGTCCTTGAGCCAGTTTGCAACCCATCTAGTGACATAGGGGTTTATATTTAAGCTGGTGAGCTTATCTATAATGCCCGAGTGGGGTATTGTATCGAAGGCTTTTGCGAGGTCCATGTAGGCTGTGTGGACCACCTTCCCCTCGTTAATGGCCTTGGTGACTGTTTCAAAGAAATCGACCAGGTTTAAGAGGCAGGATCTGCCCTTAACAAAGCCATACTGGGTAGGATCCAGTGTTTGTAGGTCCCCAATATCGTTTTCTATGAGGTCCATGATGATCCTTTCCATAGCTTTGCAGACCAAGCTAGTCAGGCTTATGGGGCGATAGTTTCCAGGATCCGTTGAGGCACCACCTTTGTGGAGCGGGACCACTGTTGCTGTACGCCACTCTTTGGGTACATATCCTGTGGTAAGGCTGAGATTGAACAGTAGTTTTATGTTTGGGTTTAGCTCTTCTTGGAGTTCATGTAGGATGCAGCCCGGGACACTGTCTGGTCCCATTGATGCTGTGTTTTTTGCTTTGGAGAGGGCAGCTCTTACCTGAGCATCTGAGATGTCAGGGGGGCAGCACTCTGCTCGGATAGATATTTGCCCTTTTGGTGGGGAGGGGGGGGAGAAGTTTGCGCTGAACCTCTCAGCTAGGATGCTGGCAATGTATTTGGGTTTGGTGTATTTTTTTGTCATTTTGGACTAATTCTGAGCATATCTGGGAATTCCCACCCAGGTTCCTAACATAACTAAAGAAAGCCTTGTGATTATCCTTAGTGTCCTGTGCAATTTTTCTCTTGAAGCTGGCCTTAGACGATTTTATGAGTGCCCGTAGTTTTTTGCTAACACTGATCAGAGATGCCTTCCCTTTTTGGGATTTTGCTCTATCATGTAGTAGCTTCCTCCTTCTATTGTATAGTTTGTTTATGGCTGGGGTCCACCAGACAGGACGCCTGCCTTTGGAGGATTGGGTCTTGTTTTTATTTGGGATTGCATGATCCATGCATTCCTGAAGGTGTTCATAGAATGCGTTTATAAAGGATTCTGCAGTCTGGGCCGTATTTTACACAGGCCCGGGGGCTTTGAAGGATTCCACATCGGTTTTGAGGAGTGTGAAATTTGCTTTAGAGACGTTTTTCACTGTGGTTGTCTGGGCAGGGGATGGGGTTGGGATGTGACTATTCAGTGAGATTAGTTTATGGTCTGATCTTACCAGTGAGGGATACACTTCTGGTCTGGAGCATAGAGTCCCCATGTTGGTGATGATCAGGTCAAGTATGTTTTCCCCTCTTGTGGGAGTGGTAACAAGTTGTTCCATAGCATTTGAGTTTATAAATTCTAGGAACCTTTGAGCTAGGGTGTTGGAGCTAGACTAATGCTCCCAGTCTATGTTTGGGTAGTTGAAGTTGCCCAATATAATGGTGTTTGGAGAGACCTTCATATTTTCCAGTGCTCTCAGGAAGGCCGAGTGGGGTTCCTGGGTTTGGGAGGGTGGTCTGCAGCAGGCTATAAACTGGAAGGCAGTTTTACCCACTGTTAGTTGCACATGGATAGTCTCTGATGCTTCGTGCTGTGCCACCAACCTGGAGGTGTGGGTATCTTTGACAAATACTGATACTCCCCCTCCTTTTCTGGTTCAGGCTAAGTTTTGGGGCCGAAAAGCATGGTATGAAGTATAACCTGGTAGTGCTGGGGTGCTCTCGGGAGCCTTGAACCAGGTTTCTGTTACTGCACAGATATCGATGTTCTTCATGCTAAGGAGAGTTTTGAGTGCATGCATCTTGAGGTTTAGACTTCTGGCGTTGAGTAGCATTACTCTTAGTTTCTTATCCCTTGTGATACCTATGGAGGTGGGTTTGTCTTTTGAGCCTTGCCTAAAAAAGGCACTATGGGGGTAGCAAGAGCCTTTGCCAATATCCGAAAGCCCAGGGGTGACAGGTGCAAGCCGTCCCTCGTGAAGCATTGTGGCCTGTCGAGCATGTCATCCCAGGCTGACAGGCATTGGATCCCCTTTGAATGACACCAATACTTAAGCCAATTGTTGAAATTGATCATCTTGTCTTCATATTGTGGCATCATTCTTGGTGAGGGTAAGATGCTACTCAAGGTCAGGGTCATACTGGCCTGGGCCACATGCTCAGAGAGCTCCTCTATGTCTCTTTTCATGTAGTCCAGGGAGGTACATCTCAGGTCATTCACACCAGCATGGACAATGACTGAGTCATATTTGTACTTGCCTTGGAGTGACCTGAGTGCTTGTGTTATGTGGCGGATCCTAGTGCCCGACAGGCAGCTCACTGTGACCTTCTCCTTGTTCAGCCTGTTGAGCGGGATGTCAGTGTGCCTGACGATAGAGTCACCTACTACATGTGTATCAGGTGTGTTGTTTAGCCTTAAGGGCTGTGACTGTTCGGCACACTGGCTTTGTGAGCTATGTGTTGCACGTGTTTTGTTTTGGGGTAGCGGTTGCTTGGGTGTCTGCTTTGGAGGTCTCTGCTGCTTAGGCAGATTTTTATTTAGAGCCTCCGAGTATGTTTTTGTGTGTTTATGTATTTGGTTTGCTGTCGTGGTAAGTCTATGTGAGACTGGAATTGTAGTGAGTGTGGTTTCCTTCTCCTCCTGACAAGTTTCGCCAGTACTGAGTTGAGAGAGCTTAGCCTCCAGTTTGGCTATATGGTTGCATCTCTCACATGTGTTGGAATTTGTTGGGAGGAGGAGAGGGTTGTCTGTGTACATGAGACAGTTGTAACATTGCCTCAAGGTTCCCAGATTCACCAGCTGGACCGGAGAGGAGATTGACGACTGACCTTTGGACATGCTAGAATAGTATTGGGAATTCCTTTATAATTGAAAAAAAAAGGGCCAAGGGGAAACAAGGTACTCAAGGGGAGTTTGTGAGGGTGTAGTGCTTTTAATCTTTTAGTGCTGACTTATATAATTGCTTTAGTGAGCAAGTGCCAGGTAACGTAAATGCAATGTGTTACAGGTAACTTACATGCAAAAATGACAAGCGGTAACTTTCTTTCAAGTGAAACAAGGAAATAAGTACAGAAGGCAATGCAGATGTCCCTAGGGATCCACAGAAGCGCTGAAAAGCCGCGTTTTAGGTGGAATTAGCATTTCAGGGGAAATAACAAGCAAACAAGCTACAAACAAAGCTAGATTCAGCAGGCCTGGATCTAGTCTATGCTACAGCAAACAAGGTGTACCAATTCCAGTAAGAAGCAGTTCAAATATGCAGGCACTATAAGCCTTTAACCAGAAATTCCCAGCTCAGAAGGGCAGAGTCCAGCCTCTCCTCCCACAAGAGTGCAGACCACAAACCTTCTTAATGTAAAATAACTAGCCTGAAGCCCAAGTGCTTAAACCAGAACTAATACACTTTTAGAATAACAGACACTGAGCCCTCATTCAGCAGTTCCCAACTTAGAAGGATGTAAGCTACCTGTCCTGCCATCACAGTGCAGGCCACAAACCTTCCTAATGTAAAACAACTGGTCTGAGCCCAAGTGCTTAATCCAAAAGATTAGAATGATAGCTACACTTTAATCAAGTTACTAACAAGCAGTAATAAATACAATTGAATACTTTAAAGAATTCCTGGATTAGTGCTCAAGTTATATAAACAAAGCTAGATTCAGCAGGCCTGGATCTAGTCTATGCTACAGTAAACAAGGTGTACCAATTTAGTAAGAAACAGTTCAAATATGCAGGCACTATAAGCCTCTAACCAGAAATCCCCAGCTCGGAAGGGCAGAGTCCAGCCTCTCCTCCAACAAAAGTGCAGACCACGAACCTTCTTAATGTAAAATAACTGGCCTGAAGCCTAACTGCTTAAACCAGAACTAATACACTTTTAGAATAACAGACACTGAGCCCTCAATCAGCAGTTCCCAACTTAGAAGGATGTAAGCTACCTGTCCTGCCACCACAGTGCAGGCCACAAACCTTCCTAATGTAAAACAAGTGGTCTGAGCCCAAGTGCTTAATCCAAAAGACTTTGAATGATAGCTACACTTTAATCAAGTTACTACCAAGCAGTAATAAATACAATTGAATACTTTAAAGAATGCCTGGATTAGTGCTCAAGTTATACAAACAAAACTAGATTCAGCAGGCCTGGATCTAGTCTATGCTACAGCAAACAAGGTGTACCAATTTAGTAAGAAGCAGTACAAATATGCAGGCACTATAAACCTTTAACCAGAAATTCCCAGCTCAGAAGGGCAGAGTCCAGCCTCTCCTCCCACAAGAGTGCAGACCACGAACCCTCTTAATGTAAAATAACTGGCCTGAAGCCCAAGTGCTTAAACCAGAATCAATACACTTTTAGAATAACAAACACTGAGCCCTCAATCAGCAGTTCCCAACTTAGAAGGATGTAAGCTACCTGTCCTGCCACTACAGTGCTGAGCACAAACCTTCTTAATGTGAAACAACTGGTCTGAAGCCCAAGTGCTTAAACTAAAAGGCTTAGAGTGAGTTACACCAAGCAGTAATAAATACAATTGAGTACTTTTAAGATGACGCAAAAGCAAAATAAACAAACTCTACAACAAAAGGAAGAAACTGTTGCAAAAAAAGAGTAAAATCCCAAGATTGCAAAAACTCCCTTGTCAGCCTCAGTAAGAAGCTGAGATCCCTCATAAGATCCTCCAAATCTAGTTATGAAAACAAAATTGCCACTGATTCTAAAGACAACCACAAGGCATTCTATAGTTATGTCAAGAATCTCAATGACAACACTCAGATCTGCTCTGAGTTACAGCACAATGGCACTAAATATACAGAACCAACTGATATTTCCAACATCCTGGCAGACAGGTGCAGTGTTAACATCACCCCCCTTCACCCCCTAAAGGGCCCATCTCAATACCGGAAGAATACCAAGCCCCAATAATCACAGCCACACAGGTAAAAAAATGCACTTTCCAAAGCCAAGAATACAGCATCTATGGGACCAGACAACATCCCAGGCTGTGTTCTGCATGAACTACAAAACAAACTGGCACTCCACCTAAGTACCATGTTCAATCATAGCCTCACTTCAGGCTTTGTGCCTACTGAATGGTGCACAGCTACAGTTATCCCACTCCACAAAGGGGGATCCACCATGGACCCACTCCCCATTAGCCTGATGAGCCTGATCTGCAAAGCCATGGAATGTATCATCATGGAACTTGTTAACAAAGACATAGGTAACCTTCAAACTCTGGACCCCACTCAGTTTGGGTTCGTGAAATACAGATCATGTTTCCTAAACCTGACTGACTTTTTCGAAGCAGTCACCAAAGCTGTGGACGAGGGTAAAGTGGTTCACACACCCTATCTAGACCTCGCCAAGGCAATCAACACCATCTCCCACTCTGGAATCATAGATAAACTCACTAAACTGGGCATAACTCCCTATGTCACACAATGGGTTGCCAGCTGGCTCCCTGACAGAACCCACACCATGAAAGTAGCCAACTCCAAATCCAACTACAGACAAGGGACAAGTGGAGTACCACAGGGTTCAGTCCTGGGTCCACTCCTATCTGGCATCTACTTCTCTGAAGTTCAGGCCAACACAGAGGGTCTATGGCTAACAAAGTTCACAGATGACTGCAAACTGGGAGCCATTATTGAATCCCCAAATGATGTGGACATTCTACAAAAGGGCCTCACTGACACAGATGCCTGGAGTCAAAGCCATGGCCTCAAGCTCAATGCCAAAAAATGCATAGTCATCCCTTTTGGGAAAAACTCTGTGCCCATGAACTACCACATAGGCGGTAGTCCACTCAACACCAACAGTGTGATAACAGACCTAGGGACTTAAGTAGACTGTAGTCTCTCCTTTGATAACCACATCATCACAGTAGTCAGGAAATCCGTCTACGTGACACACCTCATCACAAAAGGTTTCTCATCCAGAAAAAAAGGAAGTCATTGTTCCTCTCTACTCATCCTCATTAGACCTATTATAGAGTACAACACCCTGTTTGGTATGTACCTCACAAGACATTTACAACAACTGGAAAGGCCACAGAAATACCTCATGAAGAGTTAAACAGATGCCCTATGCAGACCGTCTCAAAAGAGTCCAGCTCTCCTCCATTGCATATCACCTACTCAGAGGCGATCTCTGCCTAACATACAAAGCCATGTCAAACCCACAGCTGTTGGACATGCTTCACTTACAGAAATCTCAATCCCTCTGAGCCACACGCTCCAGGGACCTAAACTTTGTCACCACAATAAACAAAACATGCTGGAGAGATAGGTTCCTGTCTCAGAGAATCCACATACTTTGGAACAAGACTGCCTATTCATGTCAAGCAGAGCACCTCATTAGCCCTCTTTAGGAAAAATCTTGACGACTGGATGGGAAATAGGAAATTCACCCCAGGGATCACTTCTCTGGCTCTGCTCGACAGGGACATAGGAAAATAATTTTTGGGTGGCATAAGCCAGGGAATCTTTATGGGTAGGATTGTACAGGCCCTAGGCCTGATAGCCTAGTATCTACCTATGAACCTATGTAGTACACAGCCAGTACTTGCCAGAAATTCCTGCAGCTCCTTCAGTGTTGCTGTAGGTCTCTTGGCATCCTTCCTGACCAGTTTTCTTCTTGTCTTTTCATCATTTTTAGAGGGACGTCAAGTTCTTTGCAAAGTCACTGTTATCCCATATTTTCTCCAATTTTTTATGACTGTCTTCACTGTGTTCCATGGTATATCTAATGCTGTGGAAATGTTTTGTACCCTTCTTCTGAATGATACCTTTCAACAATTCCCTTTGATGCTTTGTAAGCTCTCTGCGAACCATGGCTTTTGCTATAGCAGGCAACTGAGTAAATGTCAGGAAAATCCTACTTGGAAAGTTGAACTTTATTTAGGGTTAATCAGAGTCTCTTTAATTGATGGCAGGTGTGTACCCAAGAAGACTGAATGTTGTAATTAAATCAAAAAGTGCTTTTACAAAGTATTAATTTAAGGGTGTGCACACTTATGCAACCAGCGTATTGTATGTTTTTTTAGTTTTTGTTTTTATAACGAAAGCAGGCCAGGACTGTTCTGCAATACCCACATAGACTAGGTGCTCAAGAAGAACAATGTCAGTTGTAAACTGTTCATACAACATCCAAAAGTCAGTGAATCCACTCACAAAGCTCTAAATAGTCTAAGTAGTTTATTTTTAAATAAAAAGTGAGGTAAGCGCTTTCACCCGTTAGGGCTTCTTCAGACCAAAAAGCACTTAATTAACAAAAATCAATTTATATGCAAGCTAGCAGTACTAATCATGACATCATATCCTGCTATAAAAATCGAGTAAATTACAAATTTAAACACCTGATATTGACACTATATATACTATAACATAGAAAAGAGAACATATGTTATAAAATATAATATATTAAAATATAATAAAATGTGTATATGTTAAAGATATATAATAAATGTATTAAAAATAAAACTATATACTGATGTTATATACAAAAACAATTTGTACAAAGGACAGCAGAGTGAACCTTGAAAAGTTGTATAACAAAGTAAAAGCTAGCTTGCATATAAATTGATTTTTGTTAATTAAGTGCTTTTTGGTCTAAAGAAGCCCTAACGGGTGAAAGTGCTTACCTCACTTTTTATTTCGAAATAAACTACTTGGACTATTTAGAACTCCGTGAGTGGATTCACTGACTTTTGGATGTTGTATGAACAGTTTACAACTGACATTGTTCTTCTTCAGCACCTAGTCTATGTGGGTATTGCAGAACAGTCCTGGTCTGCTACTTTGCACTTTTGTTATAATTTTATTTATCAGTACCTGCTTTAGGAGTGTTTATTTCCTGGTCGCAACAGTTGTTTGTTTATTTTTTATTTTTTATATTTTTCCCCTAACAGATGTGTTTGTTTTACAATTGAATTGTACAGGTTATAGGTCACATTAAAGGTGGGAAAAGTTCTGAAATGATTTATTGTGGTCTCATTTTTTGTATCACAAAACCTGGCATTATAACAAGGGTGTGTACACTTTTTATATCCACTGTAAACTGATGGCTAATTTCTCACAAATAATAATAATATTTAACACAAATTACACCAAGGCAGTTCCTAATCAGGTTTTCAGACCCCATAGTGTGGTATTTAGTACTGCAGATGCAAAATGACTTTCTATAAGCAACACTATCATTCAAACTTCTCTTCAGAAGGCAAACAGAAAAGCATGGTCCCTGATAACATCTCTAGTTTTCTGATTAATCTAGTGAAAGATACCTTGATGCATTTTCTGGGGTATATGTTTAATGTATTATGAGAATGGAAATTAGCTAATACAGTTCCCATTCTTAAAGATGCCCTCCTCTCATGTGATCCTTTTTGTTGCACGTGGGATTGAACTGTATTAGTCAAGTTGGACCTCTTTTTTAAGACCATGTTCTTTGTACAGAAATGTAAAAAGAATTGTTGCTGATGCAAAAGCAAAATTTAAGGAATGCTTGACGAATAAACTCTTTCAAATATGTTAACTCACTTATTAAACCTTGCACCAAAGTGGGATCCATTCTTTATGCATCAAATTTTTGTTTTTAGGGACGGGATGAGGTTCACATACCTCTCAACTGTACCGAATTTCTCAGTTTTTACCGGTTTTTAGGTTCAATTAATGGTGTGCCACAATTCCTGAGTGGCACTCCTTAATTTCTGAATTTCCCAGCTTTTTTTTTTTTCATTTTTCTTCCCCGGCTTTTTCAGGCTGACATCATCACGTGCAGAGGTGTGCGTAATGATGTCTCCTTCATGAACAGCCTGCCAGGCTCGAGGGATTCACTTTCTGGCCAGCCAGCAGCAGTAAAAATAGTGTGCAAGCCGTCCATTTCCCAACTGCTCCAGCTAAAGTGCAAACTCAACTCAGATTCCATGAGCAATTTGTTCTTATAGTACCAGTTCTTTTCTTCCATGACCGAGCATGGAGAAGAAGCAGGATGTGTAGTAATTTGGTTAGTAGCTTAGCGGTTCATTTGATATTTGCATTACAGAGAATGCAGGATGTGTAGTAGCTTGGCAGTTCTTTTCTCCCATGACCGGTCATTTGGTAGATATTTGAATTACACAAGCATGTGTGTGTGTGTGTGTGTGTGTGTGTGTGTGTGTGTGTGTGTGTGTGTGTGTGTGTGTGTGTTTATGTGTGTGTGTGTGTGTGTGTGTGTGTGTGTGTGTGTGTGTGTGTGTGTGTGTGTGTGTGTGTGCCCCAGTTAAATATACCTGGTGGCTAGAGTTACTCAGGCTTAAACCCTGTACCTTGGGTACAGATAGCAAGAGCCTGAATTTCCTACCCACCACCACTTGTGAAAACTGTCCAGATTTTTGCCTCATATTTTTATTGTGTTCCTCATAACATCTGTGGTTTTCTGGGGTTTTGTGGCAAATCAGTGAGGATTGAATTCACTAAATAATGACAGGCATTTGAATTTCAGACTTCATATTCTTCAGAAAGTACACTGTAACACAAAACCTTTCATTCTAGCAATTTTCTAAGTTTATAAGATCAATATTTTAAATTTGTCCCTATTTTTGGGGCTGAATTCCCCCATTATTGGCTTTGTCCAGGTTTTTTTGTGCTAAGAAGTTGAAAGCTATGGTGAGAACTGAATTCACTGAATATTTTTGGAGCTGTATTCTCCCATTATTGGCTTTGTCCGGGCTTTTTGTGCTAAGAGGTTGCGAGCTATGGTGAGAATTGGATTCACTAAATGATAGCCATTTAAGTTTTAGTCTTCCTATCTTTCAGTAAATGCATGGTGGTAACACAACATTTTATTCTAGCAAATTTCCAAGATTATACAAGCAATGTTTAAAATCTGTCCCTGGTTTTTGGGCTTTTGTCCCCCCCCCCAAGTAAATTTTGTCTTTTACCTGACTTCTTGTGCTGCAAAGTTGAGAAATACAGTTGAGTGTCAAGTGGATCTTACAAGGAGCTGAGAGCTTCAGGGGAAGAGATGTCTAGTGCTACTTATGCTAAGTCTGCTTGCATTGTTAATAGCATAACAGGTAGAATACTTGCTTTTGATGCTGAAGGCTGTGGGTCCTAGTCCCACAGTATGTAGATACGTTGCTGATACTGTACTGTGTTGCACTTTTAAAGGGGGTGAATGCTGCAGTCCTGAGAATGTCCTCTTTGGCGGCGCTAACTATTAACTATGAACCTGTTATCCGTTTGCCATCCATTCCCTATTGCAATATTACTAGCTTATCATTTTCTTTAATGTAACAATTTATTCCTCAGGGGCAACAAGCACTTTATTTTTAGATGAAACAATGAAATATAAAGTTGTTTGCTAGCAGCAACCTCTTCATTAGTTACAGATCTCTTTAATGTGGAATTATTTAGATGACTTTTACTTCTGCAGAGATTGTGCATATTTACTGATAATGGTGGAATGTAGAAGTTTGAGTAGACTTTTATGATGGAAATGTTCTGACTTTGGCAGTTTTGTCATTACTGGTTCATGCATTTTGTTTCATTGATTACTGGAAAAATGTTCAAAACAAATTTAAAATGCCCTCTAACTGTTCTGTATTATACAAGGAATATAATTTAATACAATCAAGAAGATGTATCAAAGAACACATGTATGTTTTGTGCACGAGGGGCCTATGATTTGAAAACAGCCCAAAGGTAATCTTTACCTGCCACTGGCCAGATAACATTTTCTTTGAATGTGGGTTTCAATGCTGTTTCAATGAATGTGACTTTCAAGGGCACAGAAGTTTTATTGCTAAGTCTATTTTCATTGTGTGACTGCATTACTTTGTTTAGCAGATGTCTATTAGTGTTTGTGCTGGAAAATGTAAAATAGAACTTTTAAATGAAATCCAAATCATTGTAGAAGTAAAGCAGTATGCACATTGCAGTGTTTATGGTAAATGGAGTGAATTAGCCAAGTAATGGGATATTGGAATTGCTGCAGGGGGAAGGGCTGTTTATGGGGAGGCCCCATTCGACCATGGTTTTGTGTGGGGGGAAGGGCAGCAAACTCAAAGACAGCCCCGGGCAGCACAAACTGCACCTATGCCACTGATCAGTAGGCCATGAAGAATGACTTTTGGAGGTCCTAGCAAACTATAATATTCTTTTGCTAAGATTAGAATACTGCCTACCATTAAATGCCCTACTTTTGCCATAAAAACACATACTGCAAGTCACCAAAAACAAAACCCTAAGGTTCATCATCTTCTCCCTTCCCAGTGAACATCACTGCTACACATTTAAAAAATGGTTACCATTTACTACAGGGTCTGTGTCTGGGGCCATATTTTGGTTGTCTGTTCTTCAGTTTGCATTTGAAAGTTGATTCCAAAATTCCATTGGAGTGGTTGGGGTAACATAATTAGGTATACAAACTTTATGTTAATCAGCGTACAGATTTGTACCTATTTTTCATGGGCCCTTGTCCATATTTTTGATGTTTCCAGGTTTAGAGATATGACATCAATACATTCTGAAACTCCTTGTGGATTTCTTAATGACAGCTTAGACCAAAATAGGGCTAATTTTGATATGCATCCCAGAGTTAAGCTAATGAACTGGATTGTTGCATGGTTAAATGACTATGGTTAGGTCTGTGGTGACAGGAGCAATCTTAAAAATATGGAAAGTGGCTAGTACAATATCTCAGGTATTGTTCAACGGCCCAGTAGTCTCTGGTGTGTTTGTTTCAGACATGTGCAAGGGGAGAGAGACAATATCAACATCTTCACTGATGACATAAGCAAATGGGCAACAATAGAAGATGTGAGTAGAGTCAAGGGATTTGCAACTGTTGACCAAGTGAACTGAGAGGTGGCAGTTGATATCCGCTGAAGACAACTGCAAAACACTGCACCTGGGCAACTGTAACTATGGTGAGATGTATCAACAGGAAGAGTGGAATTGTTGGAAAAGAGCAGGAAAAGGATGAGGGAGTGTTGATCATACCTGAATGGGCTACCAGGAACTAACTGAGAGGATAGTGGTAGTACCCACTGGGTATGCTCTCAAGAGGACAGAATCCACAAACAAAGAAGTAATGTTCCTACTATACCTTGTTCTAGTCAGAGAAGTAGTCAAAAGGAAAGCTAGCAAAACCATACATGGGATTGAGGGGGTTGAATAAGGTAGAGGCTAGAGATGCTAAAGTTCTTTTCAGAACATAAGAAACAAGAGGTCATACTATAAATTTACAAGATCATACATGGCAGAGTTGAAGGAAATTATCCTGAACAGGAGAACACTCCATATAATCAAACATTTGTAATCTCAAGTGTGTGTAATTAGAGGGGGGAGTGGGGGTGCAGCCCTCCCACATGGGAGTGAAGGGGGGGCTTGCCCCTCTACAAAAAACAAAAGTATTTTGCTTATTTTCATCGCTTTGGCTTTTGATCTTTCAGGATCAATTGTTAGCCGTTTGAGGTTTGTGTACTTTGATGTTTAGAAGTACACCCCCTGAACAGAAATAACAGTATGGGAAAAGGGGACATAGGCACCAAATTTTTGGGTCTAGCTTATCCTTGGGTCGGTGAGGAAGGGTCATGGACCCATGGAATAAACTATGAGAAAATTTGGTGGACAAAGACTACATGCAGACATTCAAGAAGACAAGAGTCAGGTAAGTAGAGGTGAGTGGGAAAACAAGAAAAGAGTGGAGTTAAAATGCTGAATGCACTAAATACACTTATATGTTTACTGACTCGCTGCAATTAAACATAACATAACTTGACAGAAGGCTTGATAGTATTGTGTGGTCTCTTATTCTAGGCTGGTGCACTGTCTTTGGCTTGCCCACTTCCCAGAAGTTTCTAGATTATAAATCCATGGTATATTTTATGTGGATTGTTGCTTTGAATCTACAAACAGTCTTTTTCTCTGTCTCTCTCTCTCTCATACGAAATAGCCTAGGCCACTGATATGAAGCATAAATGGCCACTGTATGGACTTTCATGTATGCAGCCAGCAAATTATTGTACGTTTAAGTCTTTGTGTGGCAGAGACAATATCAACAAAGTACTACAATGCCACATTTTCTACTTAGTTAGGATATGGAATCCCTCTGAAGCATGTTGTATGAAACCTACAAGGTATAAATGTTATATCTGATGTTAACTGAGTGCTTCTAGTACTGGTAGGCACTTTAAAATTTAGCACTAATGTTAACTACTCTAGCCCTACACCGTGTTGACTGCACCATTGAGGATTCCCTTCTGCTTTAATAAAAAAAGGAATTATAGTCATTAATGGACCATTTATGGTCTCTGTTTACAGTTCTTTAGCTGGACTTGATCTTCCATTCAACTTCTGAGTTGCTGCCAATCAGAAATGAATGACAAAAATATGCAATAGTGCCAGGCATGCTGTGGCCTTACACTAAATTATGGACAGGGCATAATCATGCGGAGCCCCAGGTAAAGAATGAGAACAATGAGTGACTTTGTTGATCATGTAAAATGGCTGTTTCTATTTGAGTACTGTAATGGGACATAAATAAAGACCGACTGACACTCTGTTTTTGTTAGAAAGAGATAATGTGACTTTAATCCCCCTGTCATTACATAAAATGTGACTTTAATCCCCCTGTCATTACATAAAATTTAAGTAAGCTTTAAGATTTAGCTGACATAATTTAAATAAATGATCAGGCAATATTAAAAACAAGATTGCATAATTGTGGGGATAAAGAAGTTTCCCTAATTCCCTCAAGGTTCTGACAAAACATAAAAAAAGTGCTAGGCAAGTAATCATGGGGACCAAAAGAAGCCTGACCATATGTACCTTTAAGAATCCATATTTAAATGTTCTTGCCACCATTTTCAAGTACTTAATAGTAATCACCCCCCCCCCAAACTGAGAAGGGGCATAAATTTGTGTCTACCCACCCAATCATCAAGACAAGCCTTACAGTTAGACAAAGTACTACTTTGTTTGACCTGCAGTGGTAACTTATCCCATAGGCCAGGAAAACATTGAGTTAGGAACCTATCCCTCCAACAAGTCTTGTTTATTTTTTGGAACAGCTTTACTTGCCCAAAGGAAAAGCACATCTGCTTTTTGCACATTCAAAAAATGATCTGACAAAGAAGTCAGAACAACCACCACCCCACTGGATAGTAATATTAAAGGATTCTAACAGCATACACAAAAATAATAGCTTTGCTGTGTGTTACAAATATACACATCATACAGCTTTCTACAACAATAATTAGTAGAATAACATGTTCATCTGTTTAAGGTATTGATTCTAGTGGCATAGCTAACTATTACTAGTTGACCACAAAATGAGGCATTCATCATCCAATGGGTTTGCCTTGGAAGGAAGAACAAATGTAGTATGAGGTGGGGACAGGGTTTAACTGGAGACAGGTAGGTGAGGACAAATAAGTCAAGACTTGAGCTAAGCAAAGAACGACTATGAGGACTATGACATTAGAGGTGGAAGGGCGGAGCCAGGCTAGGTTCAGAAATGTGAGTATGCTTTTTACAGCAACAGAAAAAAAAAGAACCACCTTTCCCATGCTTTGTAAAAACAACGCCTGGGTTACATAAACTGTATAGGACACATGCCAGATCTTGCTGTTCTCAGTAAGGTGATCATATCAGGGATTGGAAAGCAGTTTCCTGGTTCATCCGGATAAGGTTTTTCAGGTTTCTGCCTTCCCTACAACAGGCTGTCACACTCATGCTTATGGACATGGACAGAAGGTCAAGTATGAAAGACTAAATCTTACTGGGACTCAGTGATGGAGGAATGGCCCCTGAGAGTTTAGCCGTTCCTTTCTGGCTTTGTCCTGCTACCTACTACTAGTGCAACAGAGCTGATACCTAGTACTAGTGTAACAGGGTTGAAGACACCTCTTCACAGAGAATCAAGTGGTCTAGATACCAGGAGTACACTGCACCAGTGGAAGGTTTAACTAATTATCACTCATAGGAGTTGACTAGTTTTGTCACGTTATTAGTACTGACTGGGTATCCTTAATCTTGGGTTACACTACTTTTGGTCTTGGGGTGTTAAAGGATTTCTGCTCTTCCAAGCCTTGCCTTAGTGCACATCTGCTAAATAGTGATTAACACTAATATTTGTTTTGACCACCAGATCTTGCATGAAGTGCATTTATTTTTAAACAAATCATACAGCTTATTTCTTTCATTACAGCAAACATTTACTCTTGTTAGTTTTGCAGAGCCGGATCCAGCAGTAGGCGACATAGGCAGTCGCCTAGGGCCCCATGAAGAATAGGGGGCCCAATAAAAGGAAAAAAATTATATATATATATATATATATATATATATATATATATATATATATTCAGATTACAATCTGTCAATTTCTGAACCGTTGCGTGCAATGATCATGGTCCAGTTAGATTATCATGGGCACTAGTGGTTGGCTTGGCTTCTTCCACTCTTTTAGGTGTGTGGGGGCACATTTCTTCAAGTGTTGTCCCCCATGCATCAGCCTAAGCACCACTAAGGCGGTGCATTGGTCTCCCTCCCCCCCAGCCTGACTGACTTAATAGTTCAGTCAGCTCAGCAGCAGGTTTGAGGTACAGGTTTAATGTTATCTTTTAAACCGTTTGTGACTAAAGGAGGTACTGCCAGCAAAACTAGCTGGAATTTTGTAATTCATTATATGTCATTTGTGAATATTAAACTAATTTATATAAGATTCTTGTGTTACACTTGTATTAGAACTGTATGTCATGTGTACACCAAACTGCTTTTTAGAGATATGTGTAACGAAAGGAGGTATTGCCAGCACAGCGAGTTGGAATTTTGTAATTAATTATATGTCATTTGTGAATATCATATTAATTTATATAAGATGCTTGTGCTACAAATGTATTAGAACTGTATGTCATGTGTATATCAAATTGCTTTGTAAAGATGTTTATGTTGAAAAGGTACTTGTAACGTGCTTGTGTTTAAAATGTATCCACAGTGTGTCCTACTGGAAGAGAACAGAAATGTACATGCAGTACCGTAACTGTTTAAATGTATATGTTTTAACAGAGGAAACTGGAGGGTTAACATCAGTCCAGCAAACTTTAGAAAAATATCTGAAATGAAATCACTTTATAGGCTAGGCCATAAAGATGCTGGCTCACCGGTTTGAATGCAGCCAGAAACACAAAGTCTGTACTAGGAATCTTTCTGTATTTTGTTTTGGGTGAACTAATCACTACTCTGGAAGCTCAGTGGTATGCAATTGTTTATGATTCCCGGCACCTTATTTTTCTTTATTTGTCCTTCAGTGTTGTTTTAAATATTTCCTCTTATGCTGAACTCTGATGTCACTGTGAATATATATTTAGTATTACCTTGTTCTTTTATTATTTATTATTAAATCTATTTAAGCCTTTCATTGTGGCTGATCTTGTAGACATATTTAAGTTTTAAGAATACTTGCATAGTATTTGGTGACACTGTGGGGCCACTCCTAATAGCCTTGCTCTTGGTCAAACTACCATTTGCATTAATATTAATATTTCACAGTAAGATTGGACACCCTTTGGTCACAGGTTCATAGGTCTGTACTAGGCTAATGGCCCTGGAGCCTTTACAAGCCTAATCCATAGGATTACCCTGGCATCATGCCACCCGACCTTAGTTCCCAGTGCCTCTGTCAAGTAGAGCCACTGGAGTGATCCCCAGGGTGAATTTTCTACTTCCCATCCACTCATCAAGATTTCTCTTGAAGAGGGCCAGTGAGGTGCTCTGCTTGACATGTATGGAAAGTCTATTCCATTGCATGTGCAGTCTCTGGGAATGACTTTCTGACCACAGTGGCAATGTGGTGGTCAAAACAGGGGTTGCTGTCAACCTGTGTTCCCTGATCTCTTATAACGTCTTCTGTGTTCAGTGGGATACCATCGATGTGGTAATTCATGGGAACTGGGTTTTTCCCAATGGGGATGATGACACATTTTTTGGGATTGAGCTTAAGGCCATGGTTCTGACACCAGTCGTTGGTCTCAGTGAGGCCTTTCTGTAGGATGTCAACATCACTTGGGGAGTTAATAATGGCTCCCAACTTGCAATCGTCTGTGAACTTTGTCAGCCAAAGTCCCTTCGTGTTGGTCTGGACTTCTGAGAAGTAGATAGCAAACAGGAGAGGAACCAGGACTGATGCCTGTGGGACTCCACTCATGACTAGTCGGCAGTCTGACTTGGAGTCAGCTACTTTTACACTGTGGGTTCTATCTGTGAGCCAGCTTGCAACCCACCTAGTGATACAGGGGTTGATGCCTAGTTTAGTGGGCTTTTCTATGATTCTTGAGTGGGGAATGGTAACAAAGGCCTTGGCCAGATCATGGTAGGCTGTATGAACCACCTTGCCTTCATCCACAGCTCTGGTGACTGACTCAAAGAAGTCGACCAAGTTGAGCAGGCATATTTACCCTTCACAAAACCAAACTGTGTGAGATCCAGAGTTTGGAGATTCCCTATATCCTTGTTTATTATGACCATGATGATGCGTTCCACAGCTTTGCATATCAGACTTGTCAGGCTAATGGGGCAATAGTTCCCAGAGTCTGTAGTCATCCCTCCTTTGTGAAGAGGGATGACTACAGCAGTGCGCCATTCGGTAGGAACAAAGCCTGAGGTGAGGCTGTGATTGAACAGGGCACACAGGTGAGGTGCCAGTTCACTCTATAGTTCATGTAGAACACAGACAGAGATATTGTCAGGTCCCAAAAAGCTGTACTCTTTGCCTTGGACAGTGCTATTTTAACCTGTGCAGCAGTAATACTGGGTGCCTGGCAATCTACTGGTATTGTGATTGGTCCTTTGCGGGGGAGAGGGGTAAAGTTGGCACTGAATTTGTCAGGCAGTATACTGGCAATATCTGTTGGCTCAGGTACCATTGTGCAGTAGCTCAGAGCAAATCTGGGTATTGTCATGGAGATTCTTTACATAACTAAAGAAGGCCTTGTGGTTGTCTTTGCTATCTGCTGCAATTCTGTAGCTAGCTTTAGAGGATTTGATGAGGGATCTCAACTTCTTGATGAGGCTGATAAGTGAGTTTTTCCAGTCTTGAGACTTCACCTTATTCCGCATCAGTTTCCTCCTTCTGTTGTAGAGTTTGTTTATGGCAGGGGACTACCAGATTGGCTTCCTTTTTTGGAGAAGAGCGCCTTGGTTCTATTGGGTATAGAGAGATCCATTCATTTGTGTACTTGTTCATAGAGTGCACTGGTGTATGATTCGGTGGTCGTGCAACTATTCTCCATTAGCATGGGTACCGGGAAGTTAGCCACCTATGTTTTTAGGAGCCCAAAGTTATCTTTGGAGAAGTTTTTTGTGGTGGTTACCTTTGCGGGGGTGTTGGTAGGGATGTGGATTTCCAAGGTGATTAGTTGTGGTCAGATATAACCAGGGAGGAGCTGACTATTGGTGTATAGAAATCGCCCATGTTAGCAATGGCCAGGTCAAGGATGTTGCTACCTCTAGAGGGGGTAAGAATGAGCTGGTCCAGGGCATTGGAATTAATGAATTCCAGAAAACTGTGGGCAAGTGTATTGATACATGCGTAGTTTTCCCAGTCAGTGGAGGGGTAGTTGAAGTCACCCAGTATGAGATGTTAGGTTGAACTCTAATATTCTCCAGGGTGCTTAGGAAAATGGAGTGTGAGTCTTGGGACATGGTTGGGGACCTATAGCATGCTATGACCTGAATCGCTGTCTTACCCAATGTTAGCTGCACCTGAAGTATCTCAGATGCATTATGTTGGGCTACCAGTCTGGAGGTGTGCGCATCCTTTTTGAATATGGAAACACCACCGCCTTTGGAGCTTCAGTCCAAGTTCTGGGGCCGAACTTTAAGTACACCACAGGAATGGGGGGAGGCCAGTTTCAGAACAGATCTCAGAAAAGAGAAAACAATGCCAGCGAATATATAAATAATTCAGTCAAGCAAAAATTAAGATAGTGCAGAACTCTGAAAAGTTAAAGTGCCAAAAAAGATACTTGTCAGGGCTATATTTCCAGATTGTTTGAGAAGCACTCTTCAGTCAGGGCATTAAAGTAGCTGTCAAGGGGTTCTGGGGGCAGTGGTAACTAACTTATAGTCTGGGCAAAAGGGGGCATAACTAGTAAACCTGTGCCAGCCTTTCCCAGGTATGCACGTGTGTGTGTGTGTGTGTGTGTGTGTGTGTGTGTGTGTGTGTGTGTGTGTGTGTGTGTGTGTGTGTGAGTGTGTGTGTCTGTGCAAATCAAATCTCAAAGAGTGTGTGTGTCACCTACTTGGGCAGGGACACAAAGCCCTGGTTGAATAGACAAAGTGTTGGAGGACTCGGCTTGGTACCCTGGCTAAGGACTTAACTCTACATATGTGCCAGTGGGGAGTCTTACTAGGGATCTGGAGAAAGAGAGAGGAATCAGCTCCATACTGACTGTGGTCTCTGTGTGCTCTTAAGGGAAATTGCAATTGATGCAGAGAGCTGTATCTGGAAATACTGTGTATGTAACAGGTGCCAGTGGTGAGGATTGAGGCTCCTTGATTACGAATCCAAAGCTGAAATAGCCATGTCACATATTGGTTGGCAGCGGTGGGTCATCCCATATTGGCTGGCAGTGGTGGGATCACCACATCACATACTGGGATTCAGTGGTGTGGATATTGAACTCCTGTAGCCTGTAAACACTGGCCACTAAAGAAGGTGTTTGTACTCTCAAGCAGCCACATGGTAGACATTCAGAGTTTCATATCACAATAGTTTTATTTATTTTTTGTTAGCTTAGTTAGTCAGGGAGAACAGGCAAGAATGTCAGTGGAGGATTATGGCAAGCTGACAAGGAGCCAGCTGACTGAGATGTGTCAAGCCAAAGGACTTGCGCATGCCAACTTGACTAAAGCGGAAATGACTGACAGCTTTAGTCACAGCTTCATCACAGACCAGCAACCAGGATGTACAACTCTCAGAAAATGGACAGATCAATTTTTCCTCAGAGGACTTAAAATCTGTATGGCATTAAAGAGACTTGAACTGGAGGCCAAATGTTTAGAACTAGAATCATCAGAGACTGCGGCATTTGGATGCTAAGAAAAAGGAGAAACGGATGGAATTAGAATCAGCAGAGAGACTGAGTTGTCTGCAAGCCGAAGAAAATGAGAGGTAGAGGCAACATGAAAAGGAAATGCTGGCTCTTCGCCAGGGTCATGGAGGTAACAAAGAATGGAGTAACTGAACGCCAGAAGCAATAATGGTCAGTAAATTTCTTTCACAATTTACAGATGGTAATAATTTTTATGGTTTTATTTATATGTTTGAAAGGGTATGTAAACAGTATATTGTTGACCAAGGGCTCTGGTTACGGCTCCTGACCCACTTACTCCATGGTAAAGCTGTAACTTCTCTTTCTAAATTATCTGATACTGATTGCTTAAATTATAATACAGTTAAAATTGTTTATTGGAATGCTTATAGAAAAATGTTTTGTGAGTACAGATGCAAGGCAGATGAAAGTGTGAGAATTATATTGCTGAGTTAAGCACTTATTTTCATATGTGGGTGAGTGGTGTCAAGTCAAGACTTTTGAAGGGGTGGCATACTTTTGGTGAGGAAACAAGCCCTTAGCACTTTGCCTGAGGACACGAGAATGTGGCTGGCAGATAGAGAATGCAACACCACAGATGAGTTGGGCAGAAAGGGAGAACTATACCTAGCAAACAGGGCAACACTGCACAGGAAAGGGATACCCAGTGCTGCACATGGGTATAAGGGAACTCATGGTGGACAGCCTAAACCGCCCCAACAGAGTCCACTAGTAACTGGAGAAGCCACTAGTTCAGGTACCCAGCCAGGATCAAGAGTTAAATGTTTTAAATGTAACCAGTGGGGCCATGTAGCATATAGAAGTCCACAGACGCAAGGTGGGGAACAAAAGGTAGGGGAGCCAGCAAGTGGGATTAACAGAATGCCAGCAGTAAGTTGTCTGTAGACAGCAAGGGTACCAAACTACCACAAGAGATTATATCCTATCTTAGTAAATGAGAAACAGCCCACTGCTAAGAGACACAGCCTCTGACTAAACCATTGTGAAGCCTGCAATGGTTAAGGAGGAGCAGTACTTACTTGGGCAGGCTACTCCAGTCAAAGCTTTAGGAAGAACCTTATTCTAATACCTTTGGATAGGGTTTGCCTTGAATGGAAGGGTGGAAAAGGACACAAACAAGTTTGAGGATATCCCTGCAGATGTCCTGATAGGGAATGATTTTAATAATGCAGTATCTTGTGTGCATGCAGCTACACATAGTCAAACTTGGAGACAGGCATGTGGGTCTGGTAGCCTGGGGGGACCCAGAGAGACCACACACTTGAAGCCAGGACTGGTGATGTGGTTACTTCAAAGAGGGTGCTACCCAGTAGCAGTGAGACTGAAGGTGAGCCATAGCTGTTGGTGGGTACTGATGTTCCCCTGGACATAGTGACTGCAAGGGCAGAGGTGAGTAGTAGTACCCAGGCTGACAGTGAGGCACCGCTGTCAGAGGATATCAGACTACCTTTGGAAGGGGAGCTGGGAAGGGTTACAAAGAAAAAGTTGAGAGAGGCTCAGCTCTCAGACCCTACATTACAAGGCTAGAGGGAGGTAGCCAGGGAGAAGCCTGATTTTCAGGGAAATGGTGAATCTGTATACTGGAACAAAGGGTTACTGCATAGATAGTGGTCCCCTGAGGGAGTGCTGGAAGGTGAGGTAATACTGCATTTGGTAGTGCCCATAGCCTACTCTCTGGTACTTCTAGCCATAGCCCATGGCATTCCCTTTGCAGGGCATATGGGCATAAAGTATACCAAAAGACATATTATGCAGAACGTTTACTGGCCTGGGATTTCCAGGGATGTAGCAGGACCTGTGAGCAGTGCCAAAAGGTAGGCAAGGCAGATGGCAATGTCAAAGCTCCTTTGGTGGCTCTGCCTATGATAGAGGAGCTGTTTCAGAAGGTAGCTATGGATATTGTGGGGCCTCTGAGTACCCCAAGTTCCACAGGGAAGAAGTATATCCTAGTGGTAGTAGATTATGCTACCAGATATCCTGAAGTGGTAGCCCTGTCCTTCATTGAAGCAGAAAATGTGGCAAATGCTTTGTTAGAGATTTCAGCAGGATAGGTTTCCCAAAAGAAGTACTGACTGACAGTGGTGTCAATTTCATCTCAGACCTGCTGGCTTGTCTGTGGGAGCACTGTGGGGTGAAGTATATAAACAACCCCTACCACTCCCAAACTAATGGTCTGGTGGAGAGGTCAAACTCTACACTAAAAAACATGCTATAGAGATCTGCAGACCAGTTTAAGAGAGAGTGGGACAAATATTTTCTCCATCTGTTGTTTGCTTACAGAGAGGTGTCACAGGAATCCACAGGTTTTTCATCCTTTGAGTTACTGTATTGGCATACGGTGAGGGGGCCTCTAGATCTGATTCATGTTGAGCAGGAGGGTGAGTGTGAATCCCACAAGGAGTCTGTTGTGGCATATGTCCTAAACCTTAGGACAAGGCTCAGGGAACTCATGGGCTTGGCCCAGGAGAACCTGACAGAAGCCCAACAGCAGAAAAAGGTCTGGTATGACAGGAATGCTCGAGCCAGAGAGTATGGTGTGGGGCAGCAGGTTATGGTTCTCATTCCTGGCAGACACAACAAGCTGCCAGCAGCTTGGGAAGGACCCTTCAAAGTGGTAAGAAAGGTCAGTGATTTTAACTACATGGTATGACTGCTAGGCAGGAGGCAGGGGCACCACATGTACCATGTTAACATGATGAAACCTTACCATGATAGAGAGCCCCTTGTGCTGAGTATTTGCAGTGCATGGTAGGAGGTGTCCGAGGGGGATCTGGTGACTGATCTCCTCAGTGAGGCTCAGCCTGACACTTCAGTGGAAGGGTGAAGTGTCAGGCGTAGCAATGTCCCAGCAGTTGTCCCTTACCCAGGTTCAAGAAATACGAGCAGTGTTACAGGAGTTTGGGGGAATGTTCACTGGGAAACCACAGTGAACCCAGCTGGTGCAGCACCATGTGGATACAGGACCACAAAGCCCTATAAAGCAGGCCCCTTATAGGGTGCCTAAGAGAGTCAAACAGACTCTGAGGGAGAAGTTACAGGAAATGTTGGAACTGAGGGTAATCCAGGAGTCCAGCAGTCCCTGGGTCTTCCCAGTGGTGCTGGTATCAAAGAAGGATAGCAGCACCTGGTTCTGTGTTGACTACAGGAAACTAAATAGTCACGCAGAGTTAGATGTTTACCCCATGCCTAGGACAGATGAAGCCCTAGAGCAGGTGGGGTGGGTGGGGTTAAGTATCTTACCACTATTGATCTTACCAAGGGGTACTGGCAGGAGCCCTTGACTCCCAATGCTAGAGAGAGGTCAGCCTTTGTGACTTCTTTCAGCTTGTATGAGTTCAAAAAGATGCCCTCTGGGATGAAAAATGCCCCAGCGACTTTCCAGAAGCTGGAAGATAGTATCCTAGCAGGAGCAGGTGATTGTGCCCCTGCTTACCTGGATGATATTGCATCTACGGCCATTCCTGGCAAGAGCACCTTCAGCATGTCTGGGAGGTGCTGGGCAGAGGGCAGAGTTGACCATTAAGTCTAGGTAAGTCTCGGGTGGGTATGGCAGAGATCCTACCTGGGACATAGAGTGGGGAGTGGTAAGAGCAGGCCAGAACCTGCCAAAGGGGAAGCCATTCAGGCATGGCCTGCCACTGTTATCAAAATGCAGGTAAGAGCATTCCTAGGGACAGCAGGGTGCTACAGAAAGTTTGTCCCCATTTATAGCACCATAGATGCTCCCGTCACAGACCTGACAATGAAAAACAGGACAGATAAGGTAGTGTGGACCCCAGCATGTAAGCAGGCATTCCAGAAGCTTAAAGGATCTTTGGAGGGACCCCCTGTGTTAGCCAGTCCAGATTACAGCAAATAATTTGTTGTGCAGGTGGCTGCTCAAACCATGGGGTGGGGGCTGTACTCAGCCAGGTTAACTCAGAGGGAGAAGAGCACCCAGTGGTATATCTCAACCATAGGCTCCAAGCCAGGGAGGAATGCTAAGCAGCTGTAGAAAAGGAATGTCTAGCCATAGGGTGGCCACTGCAGAAACTTCAGCCTTATCTGTATGGAAGGAAATTTACTGTACTTACAGACCACAATCCCTTAACATGGCTACATCAAGCCAGCGAGCAAAATGCCAAGTTACTAAGGTGGAGCCTAAGGTTACAGGCATATGATATGGCAGTGCAACATGGTAGTGGGGTCAGCAATGCCAACACAGATGGGCTCTCAAGACAGGGAATCGGGCAATGTATTCCCAGACAGGCTCATTCCTCTCAAGCAACGTTTCTCAAGGGACACTTGAAAAACTAGCATGAGTCTTTGAAGGGGGGAAGAAGTGTGATGAAAGGAGGTACTGCCAGCACAGCTAGCTGGAATTTTGTAATTAATTATATGTCATTTGTGAATATCAAACTAATTTATATAAGATGCTTGTGTTACAAATGTATTACAACTGTATGTCAAGTGTATATCAAACTGCTTTGTACAAATGTTTGTGTTGAAAAGGTATTTGTAAAGTGCTTGTGTTTAAAATGTATTCACAATGTGCCCTACTGGAACAGAACAGAAATGTACATGCTCTATTGTAACTGTTTAAAAGTATGTTTTAACAGAAGAAACTGGAGGGTTAACCTCAGTCCAGCAAACTTTAGAAAAAATATCTGAAATTAAATCACTTTATAGGCTAGGCCATAAAGATGTTATCTTACAGGTTTCAATGCAGCCGGAGACATAAAGTCTGTACTAGGAAGCTTTCTGTATTGTCTTTGGGGGTGAACTAATTGCTACTTTGGAAGCATGAATCAATGCAATTATTTTATGACTTCCAGTACCTGCTAAAGATCTGAGAAAACGCCCTTGTATGTATATTTTTACAGGCAAGTACTAAATACAGCCAAAAGTCAGATGACCTAAAATGATGTAATTCTGCAAGGTATCCCAGCCGTAATATTTTAGATATTATTTTGAGAAGTTTCTTAGTGAAACAGAGCATTCTGTATTCTGTCTTGGACCTGACAAGAAGAAGAACCATTCACCACATCATCTGCCTTGCTCTGCTAATAGGTTACTAGGGAATAGTACAGTTCTCTTAGATTCAGTGAGGAATATAGTGAAGCTTAGATTAGATATTATTTTTCTTTATTTGTATGAGACTGTCCTTCAAAGTTGTTTTAAATATTTCCTGTGATTCTGAACTCAGACGTCACTGTGAATATATATTTAGTATTGTCTTGTTCTTTTATTATTTATTGTGGGTGATCTTTGTACAGATATTTAAGTTTTGAGAGCACTTACATATTTATTTGGTGGCACAGTGAGGGCCACTCCTAATAGCCTTGCTCTTGGTCAAACTACCATTTGTATTAATATTAATATTACACAATAAGATTGGACACCCTTTGTTAAGGGCCTTAAAGTAGCTGTCAAGGGGTTCTGGTGGCAGTGGTAATTACCTTACTGGCCCAGAAGTGGAATATCCACATCACATATTACTTAGCAGTGGTGGGTCATCACACTGCGCTTAATTTACTGCCATGAAGTGAGTCCTGCTCCTAACTCACGAGTCACGACCCCTCCTCTCCTACAGTATAAAAAGTGCCACTGTGTCAGCCAGCTTTACTGCAGTATCCATCAAGTTATTGAGTTTACCCACATGAATGGAATGCACATTACGGACTGAACAAGGACTTAGTAAGTACCTTAAGGTAAGCCACTCACAGTCACACTCAATCACTCTAAGTAGTGGAGAGTAGTGAACTACAGGCTGACAATTGGCCGGTTTGTCATCATGTGTGTGTGTATGTATGTATGTGTAAATGTGAAAGAATGATGAATAAAGAGAGCACATGGAAACTGCCCTGGTTTTCAGGAGTCCCTTACTCTCTTAATAGCAATATACATTTGAGTTTCTAGCAATTTTCTAATTTAATAAGTGCAATATTTAAAGTTTGTCTCCATTTTTGGCCTTTGTTCTACCATTATTTTACACATTGTCCACATTTCTTGAACTAAGAGGTTAAGATGTATGACAGCATACCTGTCCTGTCCTGATTTTGACCCAAATCTTATCTCTGCCTAAATCCATCATAAGACTGACGGCTATTGGAGAAAAGATGGTGAATTACCCTTAATAAATAATGACAATAATTTGAGTTATAGGCTTCATTTACTACAGAAAAATATATGTTAATTCACTTTCTCTTATTCTGTCATTGGGTCAACAAAATTAATAATAATAATGTTTTAAGAGTCTCTGATTATTTCTGTATTTAAAATATTCCTTCCCCTCCTCATCCTACTAGTTTTTTAATATTCATTCATATGATTTTTTTAATACACATTCATATGATATTTTAAATTATGTTTTATATGGATTATGTGTTTCTGTTTATTTCATCAGTGTTCTTACTATGAGAATGTTTTTGTTCTATGCACTGTTTTTAATTTTTCATACACTTTAACTGGGATGGGAAGCATTCCTGATTAATTGTGGTTTAGCATTGGGAGTTTCCATTTTTTGCTTTCCAACTTGGTATCTCCCTAGGTTCCTTTATGTTATGATTGGTTATGCTGTAATTAACTGATTAATTTTATTTAGTATTGTGACTGGGTGATACACCCACCTTGTAATGTATTTAATATGTTTAGTACTGGATACTTCAGTTCTAATGATGTCCCGTTTTTTAGGGACAAAGGCACTAAACTCTTTGTGCCATTTTTTTTGGTAATAAATTAGTAGACACTGCTGGGTTGTGTCAGGCCTTTTATCAAGTTTTATACTTGGTTATCGTTTTTTTTTCTTGGCTGATACATTGGTGGTTATTTCTGTATTTGTCCCCAATTCTTTTGCGATTAGACCCTGATTGGTTGAGAACTATGGTGTAGAGTAAAAGCCCCCCTTTTTACCAATATTTGTATGGTAGCATGTCATGTGATTACTTCTTTACCATTACAGATATTTTTGAGAGTTGGGAGAAATTATGACATTCTATTTTTCTGTCTTGTGCAGTTGTGCTAAGAGATTGAGAGAGGTATCATATACTTCTCTTAGCTGTTAGTTTGGAAAGAATGTCCAGATTTTTACCCCATATTTTTGGTCTGTGTTCCCCATATCTGGCAAATCAATGAGGATATAATAGTAATAAACAATACTTTCCATATCCTTCAGAAAATGCATGCTAACAATACAAATCCTGTTATAAGAGAGCAATTTGTCTTTATTTTTGGGGCTTTGCCTCCCCCCCTCATTATTTTAGACTTTGTCCAGGCTTCTTGTGCTAAGAAGCTGAGAGGTATGCAGTAGTGAATTAATATACAGAAAGGCAATAACAGTTTTTTTAATACTCCTTCCAAATTCTGCCACATTACGCCAGTCAGGATAAAGGCTGTCCCTCTTAATCCCTTCTAAAGTGTGTTTATTTTCATTTTTATTTTTATTTATTTATTTATCGAGAAAATATGGTGAATTAATTTATATTTAAATAGTGGCACTATTTAGTTATAGACTTCATAAAATTTATATGAATTTACTTTTCTTATCGTGGCTCAAGTTGATAGTACTAACATTTTAAGCATCCCTAACTGTTCCTAATAATTTCAGGTGACTGGCTGATGACTTTTGGGAAACCGGTGGTGAATAATACTAAATTACACGATACTGTCATGACACTATTACAGTTACAGACTTCTTTTACTTCAGAAAAATGTATATTGATTCACTTTTATTATTCTGTCAGTGTCTCAAATTAATAGTAGTAATATTTTAAAAGTTGCAACAAATCCACAACAAGATGTCCACAAGTCCCAGATAAATGTTCCACCCAGTAAAACCACAAATCCAACAAACAGCAAAAGAGTCGAACAATCAATCCGA
Source organism: Protopterus annectens (assembly GCF_019279795.1). Lineage (NCBI taxonomy): Eukaryota > Metazoa > Chordata > Ceratodontiformes > Protopteridae > Protopterus > Protopterus annectens. The sequence continues at coordinate 1,349,425,326 of NC_056743.1, read as the reverse complement.
TGGCTCTGGGCTGAAACTGATAAAAACTATTTTATTAAACAAACAGACGTAAGTGTTTTCACAGTTAATACAATTGCTTCTTCAGAAGTTAAAACACATATAGCATTGACTCCTTTATAAGGATGTGATTACATCACTTCCCATAATTATCCCTTCCTAATTAATTACATTTTAAAACACCCTCCCACAAATCCATTGTAAAGCACTATGGGAACACATGTTGTGTCTTTTGGCTTTTCCCGGTTAGGGGTCGCCACAACGGAATTCCATAGAATCTTCAAATAACAAACACATAACAGTATAGAAATGTGCAATACATGTAAACCCATTACTATAAATATCATATAAAATGTATATAAAAATAAATTTTTTATATATATGTTTGTCTTTTCGGCTTTTCCTGGTTAGGGGTCGCCACAGCGGAACTCCGGTCCGCTAATGATTGGCAGTAGATTTTTTTATGGTGCCGAGTTGCCAGCCCAACGCCCAACCTTCAGCAAAGGCACACCCATTCACGCATGTCTTTCGGAGGCCACCTGACCGCAGGGAGGACATGCAAACTCCGCACAGAAGGTACTCCAGCCGTGAATCGAACAGGAGAACCTCTTGCAGTGAGGCAACAATGCTACCACTGTACCACCGCTGCTTATATATATATATATATATATATATATATATATATATATATATATATATATATATATATATATACATATGGGTCATCTCGAAAGTGAAAACTGAACCAAAAAAATAAACAAAACAACTAAATTAATGTTTTTGCAGGGGGGCAAGCCCCACTGCACCCCCACACCCCCCTACTTAAATATACCAACGCCAAAATCATGCTACAGTGAAGAGAACAGTAACGGTAGCACGATCTTGGAGTTGGTATATTAAAGTAGGGAGGTGTGGGGGGTGCAGCCTCCCATGTGGCAGGTGCAGGGGGCTGCAAAAACATTATCTTAACGTCCTTTTTTTTTTTTTTTAATTTGTTAACTGTTTAATTTCGAGATTCCATAATCTCGACTTTCTGGGATCATTACTTTGAAAGTTGAGATTTTGGTATTTCAAAATTAAAAAGTGGACCTATATATATATATATATATATATATATATATATATATATATATATATATATATATATATATATACATATATATATATATATATATATATATATATACATATATATATATATATATAGATATATATATATATATATATACACACACACACACACACACACACACACACACACGCACACGCACACGCACACACACACACACACACAAATATATACAAAACAAACTACACTTCTTTCCTACAACACATACACTATATTAAAACTATACAGCAATCCTATAGTGGACAAATACATATAAAAATTTACTGAAACTCATATGGAACTTCCTAACAAAAATCAATGCAAGCAAAAACAGAAAAAATATGGCTAAGTAATAAGCCACAACTATGGATGTGCACATAATTGTACCTGCTCCTACCTACATAAAGGTCTATCCTTTAATATGGGATTAATGGGGACCTTGTCATTTAAACCCATCCCGGAATTCACCCTCATTCTTATAATCCAGCTTGTTTCACTCATTTCTGTCATATTCCTAATGTCACCCATCCTTCCATCTAATCTAGTCTTCTCTACAACCAAAAACTTAAACTGGTGTGTATTGCCATTATCAGCTATATTCATATTACTTACATTATGCTGATGTTCCCCCACCCTGTTCCTTAGGTATCTATCCATTTTACCTATATAAAATGATTTACAAGTCAGGCAGTGTGCCAAGTAAACCACATGCATCGAATCACAGCTGTCTTCCACTTTAAATGTAAACTTCCTCTTGAAATCTGAATGAAAAAACTGTCCTGACATATCAATTCTTCTTCTTCTTCTTTCGGCTTTTCCCGGTTAGAGGTCACCACAGTGGATCACCTGTCTGCTCATGATTGCAGTGGAGTTTTATGGTATCGAGTTGCCAGCCCAGTGCCCAACATTCCATGGAAGGCACACACATCAATATATCTACAAAAATTACATTTCTCACAAGGCATGGTAACCTTGACACTACTAGTAGGTCTATTTATTCCTTCATCCTTAGGATAGCATAACAACCTCTTAAGGGACTTCATGTTCATATATACAAATCTTGGTTTGGCCCCTACCATCTCTCTAATCTGATCATTGGACACCAATACTGGCGAAAACGTCTTATAGATATGTATAGCCTGTCTCACATTACTCGAATAGAGGACAGGCGTCCTCACTGTGTTACCTTCTATGGCTGTTTTACTTCTATCCTTACTATTTTTGTGTCTATCTATCCCCCTCCCGTTCACTTCAGAAAAATATGGCCTGGCCTCTGTATTCCATAACTCTTCCACCTGCTTCAATGTACTGCAGACTCTTCATTTATTGTAACCTCTCTCAACAAATCTGTGTTCAAGGTCCCTCATTTCTTGTTTAAAAACATTCTCCTCCTCACTTAACCTTTCCACTCTCATCATCCCTTGCCCTTTCACTAAATTATCAAATATATGTGTGTGAGGGGGTGCATACTGCTATGTAAAAAACTATTCCTATAACAATCTTTCCTGAAAACATTTGTACTTACACTTCCATCTACACATTTTACTACTTTTAAATCTAAAAAGTCTATCTCATTGTAAGCGAAATTCATTGTAAATTTCAAAAAAGGGGGTAGAGTTATTAATATAGTCAAAAAAGGACCTCAAATCATCTATAGTACCAACCCATGCCAGGAACAAATAATCCACAAAGCTTCGGTACAAACCTATATATTAAATGGTCCATTCAAAATCACGTCTTCCTCCCAAGCAGCCATTACTATATTGACCTAGCTATTGGCACATGATGTGCCCATAGCTACTCCATCTTTCTGCAAGTATATCTCTTTCCCAAATATATTTCCATAAGAAAACACAGCAAATCTGTGAATCTATGATTAAAATCCCTGTGTTCTAACAAATACTCCTGTAGTAAAAACACACACCTCTCATTAGGTATTTTCATGAATAGGGACTGTACATCTATGGGCACAAACAATAAACCTTCCATGTTATCTGCATACTTATAAAATTGCTATAAATGTTCAATAAAGAGGCACAATTACGTTGGTTTGGACATGTGCTGAGGAGGGATGCTGAGTTTATTGGGAAAAAGATGCCAAGGATGAAGCTACCAGGTAACAGGAAAAGAGGAAGGCCTAAGATAAGGTTTATGGATGTGGTGAGAGAGGACATGCAGGTGGTTGGTGTGACAGAGCAAGATGCAGAGGACAGGAAGAAATGGAAACAGGTGATCTGCTGTGGCAACCCCTAACGGGAACAGCTGAAAGAAGATGAAGAGAGTCCTTTAATATTACCAAACTGTTATTTAATAAGTATCTAAGTTTTCTCACTATAAAAATAGATAATGGCTCTGTACACAAATTGCATCCAGATACTATGGGTCTCAAGGGTTTTGAGGGTCTTTATGTATCTTAGTTAGCCCCTGAATTATCCACTCTAAAAAAACTCATACAAACTATATTAAATATCACATGTTAATAAACATTCATCCAACATCTCATGTACTTTTCTAATCATTCTTTGCACATCATTATAACAAATTCTCACACATACATCTTGTTCACTTATTGTCTGCTTCATATTAAACAAGTAATGCTCCCGATCCATAATCACTAATAGACCCACTTTGTCGGCGGGGCATATTATTATGACATTGTAACTCTGTAGTTGTGTCAGTTCTACTTGTTCATCTCTGCTTAAATTCTTAAATTCCTTGATACACCTTTGCATAAAATGTCCATGTCCAGGAAAATTTCTATATAGTTCATCTATACACAATTTCTCGTAAACCATTAATACAGGGTGATTAACAGGAACATATGTGTTAGGTTTGGTGAACCTAGCATCCTGGTTAATGTTATCAGCACTTCCAAAACTAAGCCTGAGCATAATAGTTCTCATAAAACATTTTAAAACGAATATAAAGTCAGTTAACTCTACCCACTTTGAGGGGATAAATGAGAGTCCTTTCCTCAGAACAGCTATCTCTGCCTCATTCAGTCTTCTCCTCAAGATATTCCATATTAGAGACTCTCTTTCCCTTAGGGAGGCCACAGTGGTGCAGCAGTTAGCATTGCCACCTCTCAGCAAAAAGTTCTCCAGTTCGATCCTCGGCTGGGGTGCCTTCTGTGCGGAGTCTGCATATCCTCGCTGTGGTTGCATGGGTTTCCTCCGGGTGCTCTGGTTTCCTCCCACATCCCAAAGACATGCTGTAAGTGGATTGGATACTCTAAATTGGTCCTAGGCGTGAGTGCATGCATGTGTGTGCCCTCCTTGGAAGGTTGGGTGCCAGGCTGGCAACTCAACACCGTAAAACTCCACTGCCAATCAAAGCAGACAGGTGATCCGTTGTGGTGACCCCTAACCAGGAAAAGCCAAAAGAAGAAGAAGAGACTCTCTTTCCCTTGCCACATATTCTACAAAGTACGTGCTGTACTCTGCTCCATTTCCTGTTTTTGTTTCATCCTGGTTCTGCTTCTGGATCTCATTTGGAAACTCTCTGCCTCCTTGAAAATGGGTAAAGGGAATCAATGAAAACCCTGGTCTTGTCCTTCCATAGTGGTCTGCCTCCCTCTGGTGTTCAAACTCAGAGATGGCACCTTCTTTGCAGATGCAGTACTGGCACAATCGACTGCATCTATCTGCAAATTCACATCATCTAAAGGCGTAAATGTTGTAGTCTTCCTTCTGGCTCCTAGTTGTTGAGTCGATTCATCTACTCCATTGTCGGTCTTATGGCTTAGAGGAGTATGTCCCTTCACTGTACTTTCAGCAGAAATAGCATTCCTGCTGCTTATGGGCATCTATCTCCATTCCGATTGTCTGCTTTAACAGTCCTGAGCCAGGCAAAAACATGGCCATTCATGAAATCACGCCTGTCCCTTTTGATTTTCCTTGCTTTAACCTGTAAAAGTTCTCTCATAGGCCATAAGGGAATCGATCATACCCCCAAGCCTGGTATCAACTGTTGCTACTGGAAAAATATTGTATAACTTCATCCTGTAAGAACAGCACTGTCTCACTCAGCTCTCTCTACTCTGGCTTGAAATAATTAATTAGTAATCTCATATAATTCATGCTTAATTCCAAATTTAACGTCTGCCACCTACTCAATAACTCTGGATATCTCTCTCCGTAGGTGAGCATTCTCAGCACCCACAGGCCCCTCTAAACAATTTCTAGTTTCAAGCAAGCCTCTAAATGAAATAGTTGGATTTGCAATCGTTTCAGTATTTTAAAAGTGTTTGTGATTGTCCCTTACAATTTCTGGGTTTATCTCTGATTTGTTGAGAAGTGAGCTATGGATGGTGACTAGCTGATGATTTTTGGAGAAAAGGCAGTGAATGAATTACACTCTGTAATAAAACTAGTACAGACTTTTTTTTTACTTTAGAAAATGTAAATTGATTTATTATTCTGTCAGTGTCTCAAGTTAATAGTAGTAACATTTTAAGTGTCCCTGATTGTCTGGACTGCTCCATACTTATTTCTAGATTTGTCCCCAATTTGTTGCGATTGATGTTTTATGGTAATTGGAAAGAGACAGCTATATAGTGGAATATTGGTATTGTGGGGGCATGATGGGGGCCCAAATGACCTTGATCCGGCTATGGTCGCATGTCAAAGCATTCTGATCTCACAGTCCTGAAATGCTATGTTCTGTTGTAGGCAACTGCCAGATTATCTATTTCACACCCAGTTCTTCCTCAAGAAAATCTTCCTGTTGTTCTGGAAGATGCAAAAGACTCAGCATATCTGCTTTAAGAATTTTTCCTCCTGACTTACACTTCACAGTCAGTTTATCCCTTTGGTGTCTCAACAACACTGTTTTTAGTTTTAGAGATGCCTTGCAAGATAGCTTCTTAATTATAACCAGCAGCAGTTTAGCATTTTGAGTAAATACATTCGAGGAATTTTCACATCCCTGTGATACTTGGACTGCCACTTTGTATTCTCGGCATATTTTTCCAGCTTTCTATAAAGGATCTTGACCATACACCACTGATTTACCTTCTTGACAAACCACTGCTCCAATACCACGCTGTATGAAGTCTTCCTGCAATGTGGCTAACTTATTCACACAAAAATAAATACTTTGGTGTGGACACTTCAGTTACTAGCTGTTAAACACAACAAAGATGCTTCTTGTTCACTACTTTGGTAGCATACAACATTACCTTCCAGCAATTTCTGTAATAGTAAACACAGATCTAACAGGCTCAAAATAAACTTTAAAAAAACAGTATAATTCCAGGAACTATCATGACAGCTTGTTTGTCCTCAAAATGGAACTTCTGTATTGTGGCTCTTATTCAGTGTCCAGTTTCAAACGCTCAGATTTCAAAGCATGAGCGATTCTGATTTTCCACTTACTCTTGTTAAGAATGAGGGTGTTCTATCTCACCAAAGCCAATAATTCAGTATGTTCTCTGGTCTGATCCAGTGCCAGTATGTCACCATGTATATTAACATAACCATCAAACTCCCTCAGTCATTCATGTATTCATACAGGTATTTGAATACACCAGCTGCTGATGAAATATCAGTTTAGTGCTTAAACTGTGGCCTGTATGGAAGAAGGTACAGACTGGTGAGGTTACATAACATCTGTAGTTAATAAAAGTATAAAGACATGGCTGGGTCTTTGTAATCATTACCACATTACTGTGGGCTATGAGAAGAGTTCTTAATTTCCCTGTAGGACAGCATCCCATGAAGATGATTAGTATTCAGTTGGGTGTGTGGGAATTAATATAGGTTTCTTTCAAATTCAACAAAGAGAGATCAGTAGATTTGTTAACTGGGATGATTGAAAATATGTATTTAGGACACTAGTATGGATGGAATGACATTTATAATTTGAAATTTGAGAATAGAGGTATTAAAAGTAATGAAGATAGCAGGGGGATACTCTAAGGATATGGTCACACCTGCATTCTTATGGTACATGTATTTTTATAAAAAAGATGGCAATATGCTTATAATTAAGTATTATTATTATTATTATATTGTAATATATAATACTGACAATTTGATAATGGTAGGGTATTTTTACTCAGAATGAAATACTGAATACTCTTGAGATTACATTATGTTGAATAGGAACATTTTTTGGATGGCTACTGTGTGTTTTGTTAGCAGAAATTTAATCTTAGATATAATGTGATCATTATTTAACTTTTGTAAATATTATTGCTATCAAATATATTTGTAGTCTCAGCCAACAGCATGGAGTAGAGGGATAAATATCTGACTACATCCTAGGTATCATCAGTTCAATTAGCATCTCTGGTGTCTGAAGAACTGGCTGTGGGAAGAAGGGTATGCCCATCCTGGTAGGGAGGGAATGCACTCGAGCACACCTCATAGTCGATCATAGTGGATGTTAGAGATGTACAGGGAACATTGTCCTTAGGGTGGCTGGGTCATTGGCTGAGTTGTTTTAGAAAAGTTTTGCTTTGTTAGCATGCGCTACTGCACGTTCAGCCCTGGACATTTAGAATGTAGTGAGGTGGTGGGAAGTTATCACAGGAAAAACACTCTTAGTAGCAATACAACACTCTCTCAGGTACCACACGATGGCCACCATCCCTGGGCACAGGTTTGAGTTAACTCTAGGGAAGGAAAGAAAAAAGCAGAGCCTGGTAGACCCATTGGACAGGGCGAGATCCTGACAAAGTTTTTGGTCAGCTGCAAGGAGGAAATATATATATATATATATATATATATATAAATCTCACTCTCTCTCTCTCTCTCTCTATATATATATATATATATATATATATGGGTTCATGTCATTTGATCGACAGTTCATTTGATCGACAGTTCATTTGGTCGACAGTTCATTTGATCGACAAGCATTTGCCCCCTTCCCCAATGTTGTGCGACCCTGGAGTTGATATATATAGTTAGGGGTATGGGGGCACGGCCCACATTAGTGGGGGCAAAGCCCCCCACCTAAAATGCTTGTCAATCAAATGAACTGTCGATCAAATGAACTGTCGATCAAATGACATGAACCCAAACCATCATACAACCTCCAGTACTCAGGTAATTGTAGATTTGCCCTTTCTGTTATCCAGTGACAACTTCAGTGCTGGCTTATAGGCTTATAGCTAACCTTCAAAGCTTCTCACTAATAGCTAATCCTTGAAACTACCACTTAATAGTTGACTACATATATATATATATATATATATATATATATATATATATATATGGGTTCATGTCATTTGATCGACAGTTCATTTGATCGACAGTTCATTTGGTCGACAGTTCATTTGATCGACAAGCATTTTAGGTGGGGGGCTTCACCCCACACCCCAATGTGGTGCTGTGCCCCCACACCCTAACTATATATATCAACTCCAGGGTCGCACAACATTGGGGAAGGGGGCAAATGCTTGTCGATCAAATGAACTGTCGACCAAATGAACTGTCGATCAAATGAACTGTCGATCAAATTACATGAACCCGATGGTTTATGGTATGACTTACCACTGACATTTCTGATCTTCCCAAAAGACAGACATATAGTTTGAGATCATTTTGATTTACTGTACCTATTATTTGTTTAGGATGTCATCTATTAATATTATCCTACTATCTGGTTGAATTGTAGTTAAGGACTGAAATAATACAGAATATATAGGCTCATAAGTAAATAGTAGGCAATCAGTCTGCACACTATTATGAGCATAGCCAATAATCCTAGGTTAGACTCAAACTTTGTACCTTATTATCTATGAGGTGAAGACATTAGGCATTATACCAACACTCCTCAGACAATAGAAGAAATACAGCAGTTATCAACTACAATAAAATATTTACACTCCATAATATGACACATTTACTGAATTTCTAAATTTCTGAAATCATGATAAACTGAGTATATATTTGAGTTTTACTTTAAATGACTTCTGGAACTATAGTTTAAATAGTGATAATAACATACCTCACCTCCTTATGAATAAGGTTAACAGCTTATTATGAGAATGTAATTTACAACATGAACTTACATATATTATTTCATGGTATTGCAAGTTTAGCTAACTGTTACAGTAAATGTTTCACAAACAAAACCATACACCACAGAATGCTGACTTGTTGCTTATTTACATTATATTCATTTAAAGCTTGTTTAAACTAATTTGTATTATCCTATATAGTAATACCTACATTTTATTCTTTATTTTCTGTATTACATATATTTTTGTTAATTCTTCCATATCACACAAGAAAAAGGTCCACTGTAAATTAGTGTATTTTTCCAATCAGCAAATAAACAGTTGTGGATTCAAAACCAACTTAAAATATTCAAATGAAAGTTTAACTGAGTTTTACAACACACAACTATTGCTTACATATTCACAAAACTGGCCTAACTTAACTTCTATGTGTTCACTCTTCTGTATTTCCATCTACTTTTCTGCAGATGTTTTACTGATATAAATACCTTGTCAGTCACACATCAGTTTCAGTCTAAGTTTAAATGCTTAAAACCTATGAGGAGTGAGGTTCTGGCTAATCAAACTTTGCAATCCTTGTTTGTATGAGGGAGTAGTCAGTGCTTAGTGTACTTTAGCTGAAAGACAAAAACTTCTAAAACTTCACAAATGTACTGAAATGTGGAACCAAACTGGACACAGCACTAAATATACAATCCCTGATCACTGGAGGCATAGAGGAATACCCTGACTATGGGTCAAGTGACTTGAGTTTGATTAGCAGCTTGGGTGCCTGACAGTGCAGACAGGAAGGATGGGTACTCCTATCCAGATGGGGAGGGGGCATGTAAGGCAGTCCACTGATGAACTCCAGCAGGGGCAGAAGTACAGAAGTACAGTCAGGGTTGGGGGGGGGGGGGGCAGGAGAGTGAGTTAAGTAGGTATGCCTGCTCTATGGGTCTGTGGCAGTGCACACATTGACAGCCACTCCTTACTGCCCTCCCAGTCTGATGTGCAGATACATCAACACATTGGGGAAGGATATTTGGGCTATGAAAAATCCTGGTCCCCTTCAGGCTGACAGTGTTACTGTCTATATGACGGTGTACATCTGTATGTCGATCCTCACCTCTGGGATGAATGAAACAAATACAGAGCAAAGTCAGAATCCTCACCTTGGGGCCACAAATGGACTAATTTTGCATGCAGGGAGGGATGTTTATATGGTCAGAATAGGTACCTAAACAAAAAACAGATAAATATACAATCCTTTACATATTCAGTTTACTTGTACATTAAAAAATGTGCAGCAAAAATGTTTGAATAAGGCACTAAACAGTTCACAGACATTAATTCAGTTTTACCATGGATCAGAAAGAATGACCAAAATGAACTCAACCAGGAAGCAATTCATTGACTTCTCTCTGTCATACCATTCAATGAAAGAAAACAAACCCTCCCAAGGAGGTACATCATTTTCAAGCTGGTTATATTTAGTTGGGAGGTAGGGAACGGTCTTCCCCACATCATAGGATGGCAGATACCAAAGCAATGTCAGGATATCAAAGATGTATAGAATCAATTCCCACTGGAAGTGGTGGTACACACTGAAATAAAAGGTTTTCAGACACCGACAAGTCCTAGAATCAAACCAGACATAGACTTAAGGATGTAAACATGCAAGGCAAACATCAACTCTTTCTCCTATGCCAAATAGTTTTACAAATCTATAAATCACAACTTTCAATATCACCCCCCACCCTCACACACACACACACACACACACACACACACACACACACACACACACACACACACACACACACACACACATACACACACACACACACACACACACACACACACACACACACACACACACACACAAAATATGTGTATCTATCAGCCTTTCAAATGAAAATAGAATATCTGTACAGTATCTTATTGTCACAGAACACAGCTTACCATTTTCATGTTTTTGCCTTGACAGCATATCTCTCAACCTCTAACAGTATGACATCTGGACAAAGCCAGAAATGGGGGGACCAATGCCCAAAAATAGGGACTTTTTTTTAAATATTACTTTTAGAAACTTAGAAAGTTGATAGAATAACACATTTTCAATTAGTATGAATTTTCTGAAGGGTGTGAAGTTTGACACTCAGAAGCATGTCATTATTTTCTGACTTCCATCTTCACTGATTTGCCAGTAATATACCAAAAAAACAAACATTTATGAGGAACAGACCAAAAATATGAAACAAAAATCTAGACATCCTGTGAAAATGTGGACAGTTGAGAGGTAAGCTTGACAGTCAGGTTCTAAGACTTATTTTCTACTCTCAGTATAACAATTTGACTATGTCTCAATACAGGTATGCATTTTTTTACTGTCACCTCAAAATATGTCTTACTCTTCCACCTCCAAAAAAGGCTTTAATGACTTCAAAGAGGATTTAATCAGGAGGAAACAATATCTTACAGTGCTGCCACTATGAGCAAAATCTCAGCTCATCAGTTTTACAAAAATATAGAACTAGCTGTCTCTCCAGCACACATTTTTGCTATCATGGGTGTTTGTGTGTGTGTGTGTGTGTGTGTGTGTGTGTGTGTGTGTGTGTGTGTGTGTGTGTGTGTGTGTGTGTGCGTGTGTGTGCGTGCATGTGTGTGTATGACTGTAAACAGATCCCTTGTGCTGGTAGATTTCACAATGCTAGCAAACCCCTGAATAAAAAAAACATCAATGTTCTACATTCCCTTGCTCTGAACACAAGCATGAATAATACATGTTTTGTCTTATTTTCAGACTTGCAGACAGTAACATTGCTGAGGTGTCACTACCAGCTGCAGAACTTTACTTAAACAGTTTCCTGCAGTAAAACATTCACATACACTAAACCCAAACTTGTACAGTTCTTGCAAAACCCATTACATCATTTTCCTGTAGGACTTAAGCTACAAGGCATATGACTTAGCTACTTAAAAACAGAGAAATAAAAGTGTCATCAGATGCGCACGTTTGGTGCACCTGATCTACTCTTTACCCCACCTAAAGACTAAACATTAGAGCAACACTTTTGCCTTCTTCCTACAACCTACTACAACTGTCTTGCATGTTTTATGTACTTCTCCTATTGTCTTCAGTTCTGTGGCCTTCTTTGTGAATTAAATAAAAATAAAAAGTGTTCCTCATTCTACTTTTAGTCCATGGAATACATATTCAGTTCTTTCAGTCTCTCGCACTCTCTCTTTTTCAGGGATTTTTGACTCTCCATAATCTGTCAAACACCTTATCGCATCACTCTCTTGAATAATTTCCTCAGCACCTGCCATGTTACCAAATGGAGCAAGATTTGAGCTAAGACAAGCCATCATTCAAGGGCATTTTTTTTCTGATAAGTAGTACACACAGTCCCGTAAACACACACACATACACACACACGCACACACACACACACACACACACACACACATACACATGTGCTCACACGCGCACGCACACACACACACACACACACACACACACACACACACACACACATACACGTGCTCACGTGCACACACACACACACACACACAAACAAATCAAATTTGTCTACCTTTCCCTCATCTGAACTGCCAATTTTTTACACCTTTTGGAAAACTTGATCTTTAGAACTATTTGCAGTATTTCAGATACATGTAATCTCATCAACTATATTTGTAAAGAAAAATAATTTGTCTGTTTTCTGCCACAGTTGTCTCTCTCTATGACTCTTTGTATCCCCAAGACTTTCTCATTCATTCCTCACAGTGAATGCAGACTTAAATCTGATATAATTCCCACAGGTTTCATTCCATTTTGCTTTTGTCGCAATCTCATCCCATACTTCCCATACAGTCTTTTTCCCCACATGCATTATTTGCACATTTTTCCAATAAATTTATGCTGATATATTTATCCATTCATCCATCCAAGCCATTTCTTTCTCATGCTATGTGCTCTCCTTTCTGTCAACTGTACTGCAGATTTCATTATCATCTGCAAAGACAGACTTTTCCTTTCAGCTCCTGCCTGAAACAATTTTAGATACAGGTATTAATAAAATGGACCTGTGTCACTTCTGACTTCTGTAGAACCACACATTCAATTGCTCACTCCTCGATGTGAATTCATTTACTAGTGATTACTGAACAATGTTGTCCAGACAGTACTTAGAGAAAGCTACCAGTACGGAACATACACCAAAGTGATGATGTCTGCAAAATAATCTTTCATATAGTGTTGTCTCAAATATAATGCTGTTTCCGTACATCATGTCCACAGGCCAAGTGCAAGCTCCTTTTTTTAAAAGCACATCTATTAATGTATTAAAACAAACTGGCACCTAGATTTCTGCCTGTGTTGCTCTACATCTTAGTAAAGATTTAGAACTTATATAAAGACTTTAGACTACCCAGTTTAACAGTTAAACTAGTTAATGGATAAACTCTAGCTCGTTGTTAGCCAGTATCAGTATTTGTTCGATAGTTAAACTGCTTGAAGACATATCCTATTTTTGAATTTTTTCACAGCTCTTGGATCCCGTAGCTTACTTAGAAGTTCTCTACATACATCTACAATTCTATCTGAAAAGTCAATCCTGACATCCTCTTTGAGTTACCCTCCCTGTGTCTTCAGAATGCCATCAAGTGGGCACTGTTAATTCTTATAACATACTTACCTTTGATGTCCCTTCTTTCTTCTGAAGTACACATACGTTACTTCAGTCATTCTCTCTTTTCATATTACTTCAAGTGAAGACCTTGAATCATCACCTGTGCTGAATTTCTTTGCACAGCCCCCATTCTGTTAATGTTTTTGCAGAGGCGGATATAACATTACTTCCCTAACTCTGAAAAGTCCCTTCCCATTCTTATCGATTCATTTTTTTTTACTGACACTGTTGCAGATTACTGTACCAGCTGCAAAGTGATATACCTTTTGGACTACTTCCACAGCAGTGTCAGTTATGCAGACATGAAGAGTACTGGTCCAAGAACCAAACACTGCTGTATGCAGCTGTAACATCCCATCCACAAACATGAGTGCACAAGCAGTTGCACACTGATCCAAGAACTGAACTCTGCTGTATGCAGCTGTAACATCCCACTCACAAAGAAACACAAGTGCACTCATGGGCATGCACTGATCCAAGAACTGAATTCTGCTGTATGCAGCTGTAACATCCGACACACAAACAAACACAAGTGTACTCACAGGTGCGCACTGATCCAAGAACTGACCTCTGCTGTATGCAGCTGTAACATCCCACCCACAAAGATACGTGAGCATTGGTGCATATATACACACACACACACACACACACACACACACACACACACACACACACACACACACACACACACACACATACCACGTGGATACTAATATTTATTATTTATTAGTCTTTGTTTATAGGGAAAGTCAAACTGGGTTATACCTATTTTCAGCGGAGGTCCAGGGAGAAAAGCTCTGTTTGCTTATATTACATTATACTAAGTTCCAGTTAAATACAGAGTACTTACATTTCTATTTACATTTATAAACAAACAGTAGTTACATTTATACATTCTAAGATTTTACAGAGGTAGAAGTTACTAAAAAGAAAGCCCACATGCAACTTAGTGGATTGTACAGGCAGCAGTTATGTATAAAAATTGTTTTGTCATTTCAATGAGAGGTTGAGAGTATTCTGCTTAAGGAGAGTATTTGCACATTATTGTACAGTGAGCACAGAGTTTTAACCCTGTGATGGGCATGTGCAGGACCATGATTGGTTAAAATGTTGTTTAAGCAGTGGTTTAAAACTACTGAGTTTGTCGGAGAGTTTTATTTGTGTAGGGATACTATTCCAGAGTTTAGCAATGTACTGGGAGTAGAGTGAGTCTCCTGCAACACTATTTGACTTACTTGTGAGTAGTAAGAATTTGTTACTAGAATGCTGATCCCTTGCTGGACAGTAGGTCAGTAATATGTCTTTGTACAGGATGATGAATGAGTTTGTGTGCTGTAGTTAGTTGCAAATATGTCAGGTAGTTGTGTAGTTCAAACCTATTTAATTACTTTAAGCTGTGATAATGGTGGCTCCTACGAGGGAGATTGGTGGCAAATATAGCTATTTTATTGCAACAGAAGGCATGTTTCTTTCTTTGAGTACTGTTTACATTTGTTAGGATAGGAGTGGCATATAAGAGACTCAGCAATAAGTAAGTGGTGGCTAGAGTTTTCCTTGCAGTATCTGTAAAAAATCTATTGATCCTATAAAGGCGGCCTAGCTTCTAGTGTGCAGATTTAATGGTGTGCAATGCTGGTCATATTTGAGACTGTCATCTATCATAATGCCTAAAGTTTACTGTGAGTTACAGTTTTAATGTCAGTATTATTTGCTCACTTTATGGTAAGATTGCTTTTGATTTTGGCAACTTTTTGAGGTACAAAGCATTAACTTAGTTTTCTTGGGGTTGATTCTTTGAGCCAGGTTTCTAAAGAGGAGAAAGATTTTTGGGTAACGTCCTGGAGGCTGAGCTTAGTTATTATTGAGGCCACACATACTAATGTTGAGTTGTCTGCATACTGAACTAAACTACCATGGTAAGTGGAAGTGTGGAGGTCATTAATAAATATATTAAATGAGAGGACCCAGGATAGAGCCCTGAGAGACATGTGTAGTAAATGGTTGAAAGGATGAGTAGGATTATTGCCATTTAACAGCTTGTTGCCTTCCAGATAGGTAACTAAGAAACCACAGCAAGGAGTATTGTGAAAGTCCTACTGAGGAGAGTTGAATGAGCAGTTGTTGGTGTGAGACAGTATCAAATGCCTTTGACAAGTCCATGAACATGGTGGACACAAGCAGGCCATTGTTTCTATGTTAGTTTATTATAATGGAAAAATGTAGTAGTAGTGCAGTAGCGGTGCTGTGCTGGGGCCTAAAGACATGCTGTGTTTCTGAGAGCAGGTTATTTGAGGTTAGGTATTGCATCAGCTGCATATAAATGCATTTTTCTAATATTTTGGAGAGGGTGAGAGAATTCTATCAGTCTTTAGTTATTAAACTCTGTAGATGTGCCGCCTTTGTGCAGTGGAATGATGTAAGATTTTTTCCACAGTGATGGGATATATCTTTATGCTATGGACCTACTAATTAGTATGGACACAGGGAAGATTATGAGTTCTGTGGCCATTTTTAGAAGTTGATCTATAGCTATGGAAGTAGTTTTTAGTTTAAGGATCAACTTCCTTATGAGCGAGGTAGGTACTGGACTAAAACTGAAGAGCTGTGTGTGGTTTTGGTTGGAAAGGAGAAGAAAGAGGGGGTCAGATGTATTAGTGTCTAAGAGAGATAACACTGAATGTATAAAGTAGGAATTAAACTGGTTGAGGATAGAGTCTGTAGTATTATCTATTTTTGGAAAGGGAGTGGTGATCTTGCCAGGGTGGAGTTTATTTACTGATGACCAAAACAGTTTTGAGTTGTTTTGATGTTTGTCTTCTAGGTTGGTATAGTATGTTTGCTTGTCTTGCCTGACATGGAGTTTTGCAAAGTTTCTGAGAGGTCTAAATTCCTGGAAGGTTTTCTAAATTCTGTTTTTATACCAATTTTTCCAGGCTTTATCCCTTTTTACCATGAGTTTTTTTGTTTCTTTTGTCAGCCATTGTGTGGGGTTGGACCTTACTCTTTCATTACATACTGGGGCTAGATTATTTAAGGTCTGTAAGAATATGTTATTAAAGTGCTCTACAGCAGTATCTAGTGGCATTATTCTAAGTACATTCCAGTTATATTGTTTTAGTGATTCACTGAAAACATTGTTGCTGAAACTGGTTGCACTTCCTTTAAGGCCTGCTCAGATGCACAAGATGATATGGTACATATTAGTATACCAGATGCTTATGAACTCAGAAAAGACAGACAGCTCCATATAGACTGACAGCACTACACAGAACTAAACAATAATCAAAGTCAAAGTAAACTTTATTGTCATGCAGAAATCACACAAGTGCAAAAGCTGAACGAAATTCCGTATCTCCAGACTCAATGTGTAGACAACATATAGACTATTTTCACAGACATTTACACATGTAACACCTGGCTATTACATCACAACGTGCAAGTAGACAAACTAATATTGCACATAATTAGAAACACGTTTTAACACTTTTTGAACTGAACATTTACTTGCATGAGACTTTAGTATTGCACAGGTACTTGGTTAAGACATTGCATTGATCCTTGCACAGAAAGAGACACTGAGTATTGCACTGTGAACATTAGAGTATCGCACTATGAACCTTAGAGTAGCGCACTATGGTTAATTTATGAATTTGCATGTATTGCACTGAAAGAAGAGATATTTTATGGCACTGCTACTGCCCTAGATGGCCTATAAGTTACAGTCATGGTGAATATTGCACTAAGTATTAGGTGAGACTGGTAACCAGGTTCTTTTACAAATTGAGACAGTTTCTACTGACCCAGTTGGACATCATGGAGTGTAATGGTCATTAGAGTTCAGCAGCCTGATGACATTAGGGAAGAAGCTGTTCCCGAATCTCTAATAAATAATACATTTTATTCTAAATAAAATATTATAATATATATATATATATATATATATATATATATATATATATATTCTATAAAATATAGAATAGAAAGTATTCTAAATAATACTGTGGATACTGAACAATGTGCCTTAACAAGAAGTAAGAGTAGCTATTTAGTATGGCATGCTGTGCAGTAGTTAGCTGTGTTAGTCAGCAGCATTCTATGTCACTGACTGTGACTCATGAATGGATCACTATCATTAGACATGCGGGCACATCTGAGGTCATTACCATATAACACTGCTGGAGGTTTGCCAGCATCACAGTGTGGGGGCAGGACTGTGTAGTGTGTGGTAGAAGGTTTGACTGTATAATATGGAACTCCTCTACCAGTAAGGAACTTCCTTCCATTCAATGCAAGTGCTGTTTTTTTTTTTTCCACATGCCAGTATATTCCTCAGCACTGTGTGCTGAACAACATACTGGCAGAAGAAGGAGAACACCACATTTATGTAGCACCACTGTGCAGTCTGATGCTGGTGTCATATAACTTCTGCCACTGGGATCAGTGGGAACTATTCTGGTGCTGTGTTAGTGAATGGTGCACGATCAGAGGAGTGGACTCTTTAGCGCATATGCTAGACTGTTGCTACACAACAGAGCATGATCACGTAGGATAATTCATGTGATCTTGCTCCATCATGTTAGCTTTTTTATGAATCTTAATGGGCTTTGTATTCCATTATGGGGTATGCAAAGCCCATCAGTGTACACAGTGTAGGGCTTTTATGAATCTTGCTCAGAATCTACCCAGAAGTACTACAATGAGATTTTCTCACCTTAGAGAAAAAACCTGACTTGTTGTTGCTGTTGCCTATTAGTAACCACTGAATTCCTGTTAAATAAATGTCTAAAACAACAAGCAACATTAATTAATCTCCAGGTGGACCTTATAAATTTGAGCTTGATCTCAAGTCATACTAATCTGACTTCTGGATGGTCAAAAGTCACTAGGACATTACAGTAGAACCAACCGAAAAGTTTGATTAAAAAAAAAAATCATAAGTTATGCCAGAAAGTAAGAACCACCACACAGGTTAGCATATTCTAGCAATGCTACCTTCATGTGTGTTTCCTGAACTCCCACCAATTATTAATGTCAACCACCATGCAGCATGAACACTGACTCTAGATGATCGTCACTGGTGAAGTGGCACCCCAACCTCATGTACAACAGTGGCATAAGGGGTTATGGATGAATGGATGAGTACAACTGGATTTAAAAGCAAAGGGAGTTATTTGTGGGTCCGCTTTGAGTAACAGTGTTGTGCTAGCACTACAGTACACATCTGCAATAACTATTAGGTCAGATAATTCTGTTTATTTTAAAAACCTCATCATTCAACATATACTTCAGAAGATGTGGGACAGCCCCCAGAAATAATTTCATGCTAATGAGAATGTGAGCAACCTAAAAAAATTATAAGAATCTAGTCTGCCTTATATCATAATGTACTGAAACTGAAGGTGGTGTACATGGCGCTTTGCTCCTAAACTCTCCCCTTCAGTAAAGCCCTCTCAAGCTTACAGAATATTAGCAAGTTTAGGCATGAAATCACAGGAAGTAGAACTTTATCAGCTTCAGATTCTTCACCGTGACCTAACAGCCCCTTCCCAAAGACCACAAACCTAAATCATCCCAAGAGGTCAGCACCACAGGTACAAAGATATATTTTTTGACTAATCTACTGGTGACCACATTTAACAAGTGGCTCAAATGCTTCAGAGTCTGCCTTGAGATGTCTGACGGAGCCACTGGGAGTAGGGTCACTCTTTCAATGGTGCTGTAACCAGGCACAAGCTAGAAGTTATAAAACCTAGTCAGTCCGGAGTCAATAACACCACTCATTAAATATACACCACAGCTCTGTACTAATACCATATAACAGCCCTCTCCTCACAAAGCAAATCAGAACTACATGAATTTAAAAGGAGAATCCTTCACCTCACTCTACCACCAAGGCTCACTGCAAGCAAGAATAATAACAGATGGCACACATGTGACTAATGTGCCATTCATCAAATGGTGTGATCAGTCAAGCTTGACCTTGCATGCTGGAACTTTCTTTTCCCTTGATGTGCCGCCATCTCTAAGATAGCCATATTAAATTCAGGATGCAGGTGGGGAAGAAAGCCTTCCTTATTGGGGAGGGCTTTGTACCTGACTAAAACAGCATTTAAGAATATCTTGAGTACCATTTCAACATTTCTCTTTTCAGCAACTGTGTTTCACACTGACATGCTAAAGTTCTGTTTATAGGTTTATAGACTAATACTAGGCTAACTGCCTTTGTAGAACAATTGAAGCCTAGCCAATTACCTCATGTGAGAATGAAACCCTGCACCCAGTGTCAGGAAGGTAAACACTTGAACCATTATGCCACCCTCCCCAAACAACATTTGCACACCTTGTACTAGAACCCCAGACCATCTGGACTCCAGCCCTGCACTTAACACCTGCTGCCACAGGATAAGTTTGTTGAATTCCAAGCACTGAAATATCTGATATTAAACTGTTATTTAACTTCTAAGTTAGTACCTAAGTGTGCAGATGGCAGCATGATTTACTGTTTTACTGCTACTCAGATGTAACAAGCCATCAACAGGTAAACCACCCTCCTGCCTTCATAGAGCAGCCCAGGAGTTGTTCTGTTCACACCCTGGTACCCAGTACCTGGCCTGCCCACTGGCTAAACAACTTTCATATATTATTCTCATGGTGTGAATTATACCTTCACATAGAACAATTACATACATATAAATTAATGCTGTTTCATTTGTATGTTTAACTGTTTTTTTTTTTAATTAAGTAGTTTAAAATGTTTTTTTCTTGTGACCAGCTGAATCTATCCTACTGAGGTCAATGGTCTAACACTGCAGAGAGCAAATACTATATTTCTTTGTAAATAAGACCTAACCAGAGAATAAGGCCTAGCATAGTTTTCCAGGGTGATCATGATATAAGCCCTATCCCAAAAATAAGCCCCAGTTAAGATCTTCGACAACGGATGTGTTGAATTATAAAATAATATTATTGACACCTGTTGACTTAAGTTATCGTACTCTGCCCACCATTTTCACACCATTTGGACACCCAACTTCTTCTCTTTGCAGAAAGTTATAAGATTCTTTCCCTGGGAGTCTTCCACGATTCTTACTGTAACCCTAACCATCACCCACACTTGACGGTTGAGATCCTTGGCCCATAAACACTGGCAGGTGTACTTTGATCGGTCAAAGTACAGACAACGCGTGTAAAGCGCGCGCACTTGATAATGAACAGCTGTGGTTGTGTCTTCTCTTCTTAACCAGCCACATTTTGTGTTGCCACTCCGGTCTCGTAAGTCTTCAGTTATCTCCCTCCCCAAACAAGATGAGTGCAAAAAGAAAGAGCTATTCTGTCGAGTACAAGAAAGGAATCGTGGAGGACTCCCAGGGAAAGAATCTGATGTTTTTCTGCAAAGACAAGAAGTTAGATCTCTGAATGGTCTGAAAATGGTGTGCAGTGTACAATAACCTCAGTCAACAGGCCAACAAGGGAAATGCTAAGAAGTGCAAGTGTAGATCAGGTTGGCAACCATTATTTTCTCAGCTGGAAGACATCATCTGTGAATGGATTGCTAACAGGAGAGCAAAGACTTTGGTTATGCGCAGGGCTAATATTCAAGCATTTGCCCTTGCAATGGCACCACAGTCAGAAATATCCCCAGAAGAATTCAAAGCATCACAACATTGGCTAGATGGCTTTCTTCAGTGATATGAACTGTCTCTAAGAAGATCAACAGCACTGTTCAAGCTGGAAGATACTAAAGTTATTAAACATGCACTTGTGTTCAAGTCCTTTGTTGATGGCATCGACTTTCCTAAATACCAACTCTCCAACATGACTGCTATGGATGAAACTGCAGTGTTTATGGGCCAAGGATCTCAAACAACAATTGATCAGAGGGGTGCCTCGTCAATATACATTCCCTCCACTGATTATGAGAGTGCACGTGTTACCTGTATTTTGGCAATTCATCTAGATGGAAATAAAACCCCACCTCTAATCATTAGTAAGGGTAAGAAAGATAAGATTGAACGTGTTTCAGGCATTTACATTCTTGAAACTGAAAAAGCCCGGTGCACACAAGCAGTTATAAGGAAGTGGGTCGATGTAATGCTGTCACTTGTTTTGCGAGGTGGCGAGAGAGGTCTGCAAGTCTGGGATTCAGCCAGCACTGACAGCGCTAAAGAAATGAAGAAATTCCGTGCACAGAGAAGAATAGATCAAATAATGATTCCCATAGGAATGAACGCCTATCTCCAGACTCTTGATATTGCAATAAACAAGCCATTCAAGGACCATTTGCACATGGAACTCAATGACTACATTGAAAATAGAATGGAGAGAAATCAGCATTGAAACGTTGTGAAGCCTAGCCTGCAAGAGGTCGTGACTTGGGTGAAGAATTCATAGGATAAAATCACTGACAGCTGTGTTGCCAATGCACTATGAACAGGCTACTTGGACAAGCAGTGCTCATTTAAGGACAGCTCTATTGTTAGGCATGACAGATTGGGGCCAATGGCTCTACAGGAAATGGAGTCGCAAGAAATTCAGGCCTGAATTCGAGGGTTGAAGACTTATGATAATGTTCCAGAAAAAGATGACATGACTGTATTTGAATAACTTTTCCATTATCGGGGCAACAGAATGGATTGCTTCTGCTTTCAGTTTTATTACCCTCCTCCAATACACATGTATTGAGATTTTTCTGCACTTTCTGTTAAGCATGAAATATTGCACTGCGAAAGCCAAGGTGTAGATATTCTGAAGTTGAAATGTTTGTTGCACTGTTTATGTAGAATTCTCACACAACTGTTAACGTGTTACTTAGAACTGTTGTCCAGTAACAGAAAAGTACCAAATAAATGTCAATTTGTGTACATGAATAAATGTTGATTTTTGCACATGAATAAATGTCGATTTGTATGTATGAATAAATGTCGATTTATGAACATGAATAAATGAATAAATGTAGATTGTTGTATGGTGGGGGTAAATAAGCCCTAATGCGTATTTCGGCGGGGGAAAGAGTATAAGATCCGGTCTTATTTTCGGGAAATACAGTATATCCAGAGATTAAAAGATGATCATGTATTTTACTTCATTTGCTAAAAGATGCTAAAGGCAGACTCAAGATTAGCTAGAAATTCTCTGGTGTAATGTAACATAAGTGCAGAAATTATGAAATGGACAAAACCAGGAAGTTGTCTTTGCTTCAGGGTACTTTTCCTGCTGACCAACAGTTAAAGCACCAAGCCCATGCACATGTTTTCACAAAAAAGCAATGGAGACCTTCTTGTATTCCACAATTGTTTTACTATACAATGTGGATTTACTTTACAATTATTTCAGTAGAATGTGATACTTCCTCTGATATTCATGTGTTAAAATAATGGTTGGTAAAACCCACATATTTAGTTCCAGTACAAAATACTCTGGTTTGCTTAAATGTCCTCCCTAAGTTATCATAAACATTAGTCCAAACTTGTTCATCTTACTGCATAATTAATTACCTTAGAGATGTAGGTCAGCTGTAAAGTCCCCACTGGATGCGTGCCATGTGGGAGGTTCTGCAAAAGAGATAAAAAAAAATAAACAAATAATGAATCACACACATCAAAATTTTTCTCCAAGACTAAGAGATGCAATGACTAATTTAAAAATGAGGAACGGAAGAGAACAGAGGTCCACTTAACTAACTGCAAGGAAGATATAATTGGCTTCATTTGTGAACTAACCACCTCATTCCGAATATCAACAAATATGCATATTTTGGGTCTCTGCTTACTTTAACTTGCCAAAGAGAACATTTACCCTGCAGTCAGAAGCAAGAAAAAAGATAATGTTGCTATCAGTGAGTGTAACATAATGAAATTCAAACAGGCAGGCATATGACAAAGTTGTATACCTATCTATTGTTTGGGTATCAGCTAAACACAGCAAAGAAACCTATACTCATTCCAGGTACAATCCAGGAGATAAAGAGAAGTGGAGACATAAATAACACTGGGCAGCTCTACAAGCAGTAGGCATTTGGTATAAATATAATGACAAAACTCATAACAGGTAAATATCACTCCATGGAACAGTAGCAACACTGGAGATAAGAATGATCTAATAAAAAGACATTTCTGACATAATTAAATACTCTACTGATGCTGGTAAGATCACGTGCATTACAGATGCTAGAAGGTTTGGGGTACATCAGTGCAGAGAACAGTGTTCTTCGTAACCGTCAAATACCAAAACTAAACTAATCTCAGGAATTCTATTAAGGTGAACACTACAGCCACCTACCACAAAACTCTCAGTGATGCTAGTCACCCAGAAAAGATCGCCTGTGTCTCCACTCCAGGGTGGAATGTAGGGTCTGGGACAGGTCAGCATTTTAGTGTATGGCTGATAGAGTATATTGAGCCTGTCACTCACTGCTATGCTGCTAGCAAGCAGCACTTAAACAGAATCACTGTGCAAATTCCTGGACTAATGTTTGCATTCTTCTAGTTGGCTGTCAAGGCAACAGTGCCCAGAAGTCTGGGTAGTTGTTAGGTATACTGCTGGGGGGAGGGGGTGGGGTTGTTAATGGTTACACTACATCTGACTGACATCAGTGCTCGTAATACAAAAGCTCAGCATTAATTGCTTACATTACATCAACTTGAGTATTCAGAAACTCAAGCTCATTGGCAATATGAGCAACTGCAATTTTTTTAAATCACCCCTGCATCCCCCATGTGGGTAGAATATCCCCAAAAGCACCAAACTTAACAGTTCTCACTTCAGAACTGCTATACCTCAGAGAAACAGAGATGTCTGACATTCATTTTAAAGCCTTTCTCCGTGAGGCTACAAGATCAGACCACCAAATAAGGTGATATGCCAAATATGCTACTTACATTTCTCTTAAATAAAGCAAGAACTAGAAAACTGAGTATTCAAGCTGCTATGCTTGAGCAACCATGGTAAAAGCTCACGTTATGCAAGCAATGGACTGTAAATCTCAGTGGACTCCTTTCCCATACGTTAGGGGTCTTAGACAACTGATATTTTGTATGATTTGTCAGGAGGTTTTACTGCTTCACATGCTAGGTAAGGGAAAACAGACTGCTTCAACCACTTTAGGGGTGGGTGACAGAATAAAATGGAATTCTAATAACTGTCATGATGTGCCAAAGAGGATAAGAATGGACTCCGTGCTAATGAAGGGCTAGATGGGGTAGGCACTGTGCTATTACTGATAGTGGTGGGGGGAGCTAAGGTGACTGCCACTTACTGCTGGTAACAAGTGTTTGGGAAGGGACTCCGTGCTAATGAAGGGCTAGATGGGGTAGGCACTGTGCTATTACTGATAGTGGTGGGGGGAGCTAAGGTGACTGCCACTTACTGCTGGTAACAAGTGTTTGGGATGTGCTGTCTGGTTCCATGCACAGAAAAGGTAGGAAGTACAGGTTAATGCAAAAAGAATGCACTGAGGGTGCTGGTGACGACTGTAATCCCCAGCAGTGTGGGAAGGAAATCAGGTGTTTTTTGATCACTATGTGGGTGATGCTAGGTCTGCAGTCACTCTAGGGATGATTTGGGAAGACTGTTATTACAAACAGGAGAGCTCAGATGTGAGTGCACCTCAGCCCTGAACAGTGGTATCCTACAACTGCAGCCTGCCACCACTTCATGTGTTTAAGGTGCTTTCCATACCCAAAGGCACCATTCTGCATAAGATGAAGAGGGCAGGGAGGCAATATAGGTTGTAATTTCGTAGTCAAAATGGAATAAGTGTAAACCCTTCTGTAATCCCAGATAATCCACTCCCTGACTCAAGAATAAAGTCCACCCCCACCCCTCAGAGCATTAGAAAGCTATAAATGTGTAAAGGAATTAAGTCCTGACTTGTAGTGAAAACTGGAAGTAATAATTATTTAAGTGATTGTGTACTATAAATGATGTGTGAGATGTGGTTAAAATCATGTGGCTGATCCTAACCTTACTAAAACACTCTTTTCTTTATGTCCACATAGAGCTATGCAACACTGTGTACTAGCTTCTGACAAAAAACTAGTGGCACAAAAGATGATCAGCAACTTTTGCAGTGGAAATGCCTACTTACTATTTTCAGTAGTAAGCAATCAATTGCTACAGAAGATGTGCACTCGATCTGTGCCTACTTGAAACAGCAGTAGCACTCACAACAAATAGCTGCTTTACCCAAAAATAAGAGCTGAAACAATTAATTTACCTTAGCACCTTCTCCTATCAAAATTTAAAACAGATGCCCATCACTTCTTTCTTCTAGCAAGACAGGAAATGTTTACACTATGGCAAGTCTTAACATGCCTTTTTCTGATAATTTTCATCTGATTTTTGTAAACTTCCTAACTGCATTGTTAGGAAATTGCTCTGTTAGAGTCACAAGTTGCACTTCAGTTGAGTGGGTGGATTTTGAGATCCTGCTAGTAAAAATGACTGCAAATCACTAAAATTGTTCCTTTCTTCTCTGCAACCGGTACAAGATGATTTCATCTAGAAGCTTTAGGATATAAATGAACAGGTGAATACATTTAACTATCAATAAAAAGTGACATCATTTCTAATGAACCAACTGTCTAGAAGGGACTAGTCAGCACAGCTATATTCCTTTCACTTTTATGAGAACCACAAACAGTGATGACAAAGTGCTACACCAAAAAGCACAACTTGTTTCACTAAACAGAATGGCATGCAAGAGCTGGCCTATCCCCCCACCAATAAAATTAAAACAAAGACTATAATAATCTGCATATACAACACTACTGACTGAGTATGTATCTGTCATAGCAGTTTAGGCTTAGGAAGTTTTATTGAAAACATTTTGCCTGTTAAACAAGTGAAGGTACTTTTTTTTACTATCTGCGAAAACCTGACTGATATAACAGCACTAGTTCAATCTTTTTCTGGACTTTAGCTACTTGAAAACTGTATGTCCTGATGTTAAAGACTGTAGAAGAAAATGCAGTGCAGTATGGAATTGATATTTACATAACCTTTTTATTTCTTATATAAGACAGCTTTGTGTCAATGTATAAAAAATAAGAAAGACTTGGGAGCTGAAGGTTGGATGATATGGACATATATAACATAGTAAATCTATTATGCACTGGGTTAGGGTTATACTAATATGGCCCCCTTTTCTTGTTATTATCTTATTCATTTTTGTTCAGTTTTTCTTAGTGAATTTAAATAACAATGTTATGCAGTTAGAGAATATATACCATTTAACAAAATGAATGTTAAAATTGCTAGCTACCCGTTTGCAGTTATTGAAGTTAGTCAGATACAATTTATATGTACTTTGACTACTGTATTGCACGTTAACATATAATGTAGTGCGATCCTAGCTCGCCTACATTCGTAACAGATGGGCTCGGAGCTGAGAAATGGCTCCGACTCGGCCGATACACTAGTACTAAGTCTCTGATTGGCTGGGTCAACCCCTCTATCCCACGATGCACCACACCTAAGCCCCCAGATCTCTTTTGCCGCTTGTAAAGATAAGACGTGGTCTCGAGTTGGCTTTGGCTAAGTACCCTATTTTTTAGTCAAATTTTTGGCTTTTTGTGGATTTTTTCTTAAGAATTGACCAAAAACAGCTATTTTCATAGCTATCTTGTTGTCTGACTGTGTATTGGTCATTTTAGGATAAAGTTTGTTTTCTGTGGTAACTTTTTTTTTTTAGTCAAATTTTTGGCTTTTTGTGGGGTTTTTTCTTAAGAGTTGACCAAAAACAGCTATTTTCATAGCTATCTTGTTGTCTGACTGTGTATTGGTCTTTTTAGGATAACCTGAGTATGTCTGGGAAAGAGCATAAGCCTTCTGGCTTTAAGAAATGTACCAAATGTAGATACAAAATGTCTATCACAGATGGCCATGACATCTGTGTTTACTGTTTAGGGGCAAAGCACTTGCAAGAGTCCTGCAGTGTTTGCCATGCCTTCTCCTCGAGGGTCCTCCAGGAGAGAAAAAATAAATTGATTTTAAAAGGACTACTCAGACCTTCCTTTGAAGAGGCTATTCTACCTTCAGAGCCTCGTGCTAAGATGAAGAGGTCATCGGCTCCAACCAGTCTGTCGGATCTGCCAGCCAAAAGTGGAAAATCTATGTCTTCATCTTCGGCGCCATTACCCTCGGAGCTGACAGATGAGAGACCAAGTTCTGCTTCCCCTTCCTCGGTTCCACGGGCTTCGGAGCCGATGGAAAGGGGTTCAAAATTGGGATCTCCTCCCTCAGCTCCTATGGCTTCGGAGCCGATTGAGAGAGGGTCGGTTCTGAGATTATTTTCTTCGGTTCCTACTTCATCTGCTCCGGGGAAGGTTTCGGTGTTTCTTGAGTCTGCCTCGGCTCCGATGTTGTTGGAGCCGATTCGGAGCCAAACACCTACGGTGATTTTCGAGCCCATGGAGACAGTTTGTCGAGCCCCCTCTGTTTCCCCCAAATCCTCTAGGCTCTCTGATTCGGATCTGGACAGGGTTGTCCAGAGGCTCCTACAGTCACCTGCCTTTTCCAAATTGCTGTCGGCTCCAGCCCAGTCGGCTCCGGAGCCAGCCATGCCTGTATCATTGCTTCCTCCTTCGACAACCTTAGGGTCATCGGAGCCAGAGTTTACAGGACCTGGGGAAGTTGTCAGGTCGGTTCCGAGACCCACTGCTAGTTTGTCGGCACCGACTTCTGCTCCGACCTTCTTGATACTTTCGACAGGCCCTGGTACTCGTGGCTCTTCGGTTGGGCCTGACGGGGAGTCATCGGGGCCTCTGGTCTCAGCTCCGAGTCTCCCTCTTGGTGCTTCGGCAGGAGGAGCCCCGACTCTGGTCAGGGCCTTGGAGATGGTTCTTTCAGCAGAATCTGGTGGACTCTCCTTCGAGGCTAGGAGGAGTGCGCTGGCCAAGTCCCTAGTTACTTCTCCGGAATCTGTAGCTCCTTCCCTGGACACGGCGACTGGAGCCTCTGTTGCACCCCTGTCCTCGGACAGCGGGGCTCCCAGGCCTGAGGATACCACCTTCTGTGGTCCCCTAGTTTCCGAAGGGCCTTCAGAGTCCTTGCCTGAAGAGACCCCTAGGAAAAAGAGGTGTAAGAGGAAGCACGTGGACTCCCCAGACGAGTCCGTCACCTCAGACACCGATCTGGATGATGCAGAAGGGTCCCCTAAGTCATCCTCTGATGATGTCTCATTCTCGAATATACTAGAGATCTTGAGACAAAGGGGCGATTGGCCTTCTAAGACCCCTTCCACAGAAGAGTTGGTGTTCCTCAAGGCCTTCGGAGCCCAGCCCTCAGCCTCCTGGGTATCCCCACCCTTCGACGAGTTACTGGACATTATTTGTCGAAGGGAGTGGGGACATCCTGATTCTGCGGAGCCTGTCCCCACTCACCCCAATAAATTCTTGTCTGCACCCCCCGATAAGCAATTTCTCACTAAAGGAGTTCCGGTAGATGCTATGGTGGTGGCGTCGGCCACTCAACAGGATGTGGCGGAGGCTTCAACGTCAATCCATCCACCTAACAAGGAATCTAGGAACATGGATAGGTACGGGAAGCATACCCTATCTTCAGCGACCCTTACTCTGCGGTCACTGAATTATTTGTGCCATTTCACAAGACTACAAAGGGATCTCGTGAAGGAGTTGGGAGATACCCTTTCGGGTAAAGTGCCTGAGGTGTTGGCTCAGTCTGTCAACGCCCAGCTGTCAACCCTGTCATCCGTCATCAACTCGTCCAAGAGGCTCATTTCATATGCGGCCGAGGGGGCGGGTAGAGCAGCAAGTTTGGGCGTAGCCCTAAGAAGGCAGGCTTGGATGTGCTTCTGTCACTTTGCGGAGGCTTTCAAGTCTTCATTCACAGATGCTCCCTTTGATGGGTCCTTTGGACTCAAGGTGAAGGACACCCTCACTAGATGCGAGCAGGAGGGCAAGACCTTGTCTGCCGTCGGGGCCCATTTTTTGCTTCCCATGAGACCTTATCCCAAGGCTCAGAGGGGAGGAAAGATGTGGTTCAAGAAATTGCAAAGGTCTTTCCCTGCTCATCATGGTGAACCCCCCTCCAGAGGCAGGGGAGGGGGGAATTATTCTGGAAGACGTCACCCTAGAGGCGGCGGAGGCCCCCCACAACACAGGAGACCGCAAATCCTTTCACGGTTCATCCTTCCAACGTCCCTGAGGGACGGCCCAACTGTGCGTCTCCGGAGCCAGTCGGGGGTCGATTTTCGGAGCACCTGAAAGCCTGGGAGTCCATCACTCAGGATCAGTGGGTGCTCTGGATCATCGCCGGAGGTTACACTGTCCCTTTTATTCATCCTCCTCCCCCTCCCAGGAAAATCCCAGATGTTCCACCCAGTCAAAGGGTTCAAACAGCCACAGAAGTAGTAAAGCTGCTGGAAAAAGGAGTCATCTAGCCAGTCCCCAAAGGCCAGGCTGGATTAGGGACCTACTCAAGATTATTTTTGGTGCCAAAAAGAACAGGGGACTTGAGACCTATTCTGGATCTCAGCCGTCTCAACCGCTTGGTAAAGAAGTCCAAGTTCCGGATGGTCACGCTACAATCCATCTTCCCTTTGCTGGAATAGGGAGTCTGGATGTGCTCCATCGATCTCAAGGACACCTATTATCACATCAAGATAGACAAGGCGTCCAGGATTCATTTACGTTTCCGCCTGGGAGCCAGTCACTACCAGTTTCGAGCCCTGCCCTTTGGTCTCACCATAGCCCCCAGGGTGTTTACCAAGTGCCTGGCAGTGGTAACGGCTCACCTGAGGTGTCTTGGATTCCAGGTGTTTCCGTATCTAGATGACTGGCTGATCACTGCTCCCACCAAACATCTGCTCACTCAGGCTGTGACTACTACCATCGAATTGGGTCAATTGCTAGGCATAACATTCAACTGGGAAAAGTCTGTATTGCTGCCATCACAGCATGTTGCCTTTATAGGCGCAGAGCTAAACTCTATAGAAATGCGAGCCTACCTCCCAACAGAAAGGATAAGGATTTTACAGAACCAAGTCAAGGACCTATTGCCCTGTTGGAAAGCTCCAGCCAGGTTAGTCCTGCAACTCTTAGGATCCATGGCGGCCTCCATTCTATTAGTTCCGCTGGCAAGACTTCACATGCGGATTCTACAGTGGCTCCTATCGAGCCAATGGTCCTTCCAGGAACTCCCGTTGTCTCACCCGATTATTATCACGGACACGTGTCACCGGGATCTGCACTTGTGGCTTCTCTCCTCCAACCTGAACATGGGCAAATGCTTCTACCCTCCCTCTCCCGTTGCCACAGTGACCACGGATGCCTCCCAGATAGGGTGGGGGGGCATTATCTGTGCAGGACTGTCCAAGGCACTTGGCAAGATCACGAGACTCACCTACATATCAATGTCCTGGAAATGAGAGCGATGCTTTTAGCATTGCAGGCACTACACGGCTCTCTCCCACTGGGGACGATTGCGATTCTGTCAGACAATATGTCAGTGGTTTGGTACCTCAACAAACAGGGAGGAACAAGGTCTTACCCCCTTTGCAGAGAAGCCATGAGAGTGTGGGAATGGGCGATTGCTTCCCAGAGGTTTCTAGTGGCAACGCAAATTCCCGGGAAATCCAATGTTATAACAGACAGGCTGAGCAGGCACATCCTGATGCCCCACGAATGGTCCTTGAACAATCAAGTGGCGGATCGGATCTTCACCCGGTGGGGGTTGCCTTGCTGCGACCTTTTCACCAGTCCCCTGAATGCAACAACTACTTCTCCTTGATCCCTGCTCAAGGGGAAGAACCCAGGGATGCCCTGGTTCACAAATGGCCCTCCGGTCTGCTTTACGCCTTCCCTCCACTTCCTCTACTGCCCAGACTGATTCAGAAGGCGATCCGTCTGGGGAGCACCATAATCTTGATAGCCCCATTCTGACCCCGTCAAGTGTGGTTTCCATTCCTGCAGAAGTATGCGGTGGACAATCCCTGGATCCTGGATCCGATTCCGGACCTCCTGACTCATCAGTCGGGGCAGACCCATCCGTCCTTACGAACTCTCAAGCTGGCGGCTTGGCTGCTCCACTTCCAACCTTAGTCAGGCAACATGCTTTTTCGCCTGAGGTGGTTCGAATATTGTCCTCTTCGCATAAGCCCTCTACCAAGAGTATTTATTTTAGCAAATGGAAAAGATTTGCTCTTTGGGCTCAGCGGCTTAACCTTGATCCCCTGACAGCCCCTGTTTCCTCGGTTCTGGACTTTTTGGCTTTTCTTTTTACCCAAGGTTCTTCCGTTTCTATGCTGAAGGTACAGTTAGCAGCAATTTCCAATTACCATGTTGACTTTGACCCTTCACTCATGAGTCACAAATTGTGTAAGGCCTTTCTTAAAGGAGCGTGGTTGCTTCGTCCCCCTATATCGCATCCAGTTTTGCCATGGGATTTGAATGTGGTCCTTGGTGCCTTGACGTCCCCTCCATTCGAACCAGCAACAACTTGTGAGAAAAAATTCTTGTCATGGAAGACCGCATATTTGGTAGCTATTACTTCGGCCAGAAGGGTTTCAGAACTTCAAGCCCTTTCTGCCAAGCCTCCTTATCTCATTTTCCATAAGGACAGAGTATCCCTGAGATTAAATCCATCTTTTCTTCCTAAGGTTTCTTCTGCTCTTTACCTTCAACAATCGATTGAGCTTCCAGTCTTCTTTCCCGATTTTTCCAACGATGCAGAATACAGATTTCACCAGTTGGATGTGCATAGACAATTACGTTTCTATCTAGATAGGACGCAGCAGGACAGAAAATCAGATCAACTATTTGTTGCCTTTGCAGATAACAAAATTGGCAAACCAGTCACTAAGGCCACGATCGCCAGATGGATCAGGGATTGTGTGTACTTCATTTATTCATCAACAGGAAGGTCCCTTCCATTCCCAGTTAGAGCTCATTCTACTAGGGCCATGGCAACTTCAACAGCTTTCCACGCCAGACTGTCTGTGGATGAAATTTGTGCTGCTGCCACTTGGTCTTCTCCGCACACCTTTGTTTCTCATTACAAATTAGACTTGGCATCCAGAGGTTGGGCGTCTTTTGGTTCCACAGTGCTCAGGAGTGTGTTCCAGTGAGCCTCCCAGGATTTAGATGCTAGGGACGCGGTCCCATCTGTTACGAATGTAGATGAGATAGGATAGCACTACATCTTTTAGTTATGTACTTACCATAACGATAGATGTAAGTGATCCATCTCGCCTACATTCGTATATACCCCCCATCCTGCCCCCTACTGAAGGTCTTATTTCTTCTCTCTGGATCTCGTATTTCCGTGAGTTGGGTGCATGTGAGGGAGAGTTTGTGTGGGGAAAACAAGATCTGGGGGCTTAGGTGTGGTGCATCCTGGGATAGAAGGGTTGGCCCAGCCAATCAGAGACTTAGTACTAGTGTATCGGCCGAGTTGGAGCCGTTTCTCGGCTCCGAGCCCATCTGTTACGAATGTAGGTGAGATGGATCGCATACATCTATCGTTATGGTAAGTACATAACTAAAAGTTTTGACTACTGTATGTTAACATGATTATGAAAAGGCGCCCTGCTTAAAAGCACCAACAGAGATGACATGTTCATGACCTTTTAGAAGGAAAGTTTTAACTGTTTCATTTGGGTAAAAGAGCATGATGAAATAACATTTACTGCATTACAACTGGATTGCTTTGGAATGTCACTAAAAACCTGTATGTAAAAAAAGTAAGACAGACTCTAGAATCTACTATATATATATATATATATATATATATAATATATATATATATATATATATATATATATATATATATATATATATATATATGTATATACATACACGCATGTGTATATATATATATATATATGTGTGTGTGTGTGTGTGTGTGTGTGTGTGTGTATATATATATATCTATATATATCTATATATATATATATATATATATATATATATATATATATCGCTATAGATATAGATATATAGAAATTGTACCTTCCTCCAGGCCACAGTTTAAGCACTAAACTGAAGTTTACATTTATTTGCTTTTGAAGGTACAACTAAGACTTCTGTTTGATAATTTATCAGCAGTTGGTGCATTCAAATAGCTGTTGCATGAATGACTGAGGGAGTTTGATGGTTATGTTAATATACAGTGGATATAAAAAGTGTACACACCTGTTAAAATGTCAGGTTTTTGTGATATAAAAAATGAGACCAGAATAAATCATTTCAAAACTTTTCCCACCTTTAATGAGACCTATAACCTGTACAATTCAATTGAAAAACAAACAAATCTGTTAGGGGAAAAAAAATATAAAAAATAAAAGCAAATGTACAATGCACTGGTTGCATAAGTGTGCACACCCTTAAACTAATGTTGAAGCACCTTTTGATTTAATTACAACATTCAGTCTTCTTGAGTCTATCAGCATGCCACATCTTGACATCACAGCCCCACAGCACATCCCCCATAACTATATATACCAACTCCGAGATCTTACTACAGTTGGTAAAAAGGCATATTTTTGTAGTTGGCCAACTACTTCCTTACCCTTAGTAATTTCATCGAAAGTGAATTTCACTGAATATGGGTTGACAGAATGGTGTTAGCTGAAAAAAACTTCCAGTGAACTAATATAGACCCAAGAAAATTATGCATATGTTTCAGCTGATAGTCTGTCAGCACGTTTGCACTGTCTTACATGACAGCAGTGACCCACTCATACAATCACACAGAACAGTTTTTTT
This sequence comes from Protopterus annectens, assembly GCF_019279795.1. Lineage (NCBI taxonomy): Eukaryota > Metazoa > Chordata > Ceratodontiformes > Protopteridae > Protopterus > Protopterus annectens. Next base: position 1,349,390,853 of record NC_056743.1, on the reverse strand, counting down.
TGTTTTCTATATGCCTAACACACATGTGAACTGTGAATGCTGGTTCATTTGAATGCGTCTCTGTGTTTGGGTAACAAACAGCTTCAATTTCCATGCATTTACTTTAACTAAGGAATGATATGTGACCTTAAACAAACATACAACAAAATGGTGATACAATTGTGTAATATGAACAAGGACTGCCTTCATTTGAAAAACTAGAACTTCCTAAATTAAACAAAACTGGTGTAAAAGGGAAGGTAAAAACCTATTACTGAGATGTTATTGTGGATTGTGTGACTGATGTTTCAGCAAAAAAGCTAAACAAGCGCAGGTGTTTGTGTATACCAGGAAGAAATGCTTTAGTAGTTAAACTTACTAAGTTGGGCATTAATCCCTATGTCACCCAATGGGTTGCTAAATGGCTTACTGATAGAACCCACACTGTAAAAGTAGCCGACTCCAAATCCAGCTCCAGACAAGTGACAAGTGGAGTACCTCAGGGTTCAGTCCTGGGGCCGCTCTTGTTTGGCATCTACTTCTCTGAAGTACAGGTCAACACTAAGGGACTCTGGCTAACAAAGTTTGCAGATGACTGCAAACTGGGAGCCATTATTGAATCCCCAAATGATGTGGATACTCTACAAAAGGGCCTTACAGAAACAGATGCTTGGTGCCAGAGCCATGGGCTCAAGCTCAATGCCAAGAAAGTATTGTTATCCCCTTTGGGAAAAAACATGTATCCATGAATTACCATATAGGTGGCAGTACACTAAACACAGAAAGTGTGATAAGAGACTTAGGGACACAGGTGGACAGTGGTCTCACCTTCGATAACCACATCGCCACAACAGTCAGGAAATCCTTCTATGTGGCACACCTCATCACGAAAGGCTTTTCATCCAGAAAAAAGGAGGTCATTGTCCCACTGTACTCATCCCTCATTAGACCCATTATAGAATACAATGCCCCATTTGGTATGTACCTCTCAAGACATCTGCAACAACTGGAAAGGCCTCAGAAATACCTCACTAAAAGAATCACAGGCCTAAAGCAGATGCCCTATGCTGACCGCCTTAAAAACTCCAGCTATACTCTGTCGCATATCGTCTACTCAGAGGCGATCTCTGCTTAACATACAAGGCCATGTCAAACCCAGAGCTGTTGGACATGCTACACTTAAAGAAATCCCAATCCCTCAGAGCTACACGCTCCAGGGATCTAAACCTTGTCATCACAATAAACAAAACATGTTGGAGGAATAGGTTCCTGACCCAGAGACTCCCCAGACTCTGGAATAGATTGCCCATACATGTCAAGCAGAGTGCCTCTTTGGACCTCTTCAAGAGGAACCTTGACGATTGGATGGGAGAAAGGAAATTCACCCCAGGGATCACGTCAGTCACCCTGCTAGACAGGGGTCCAGGAAAGTAAATAATGTGGGAAGAAATATTCAGGGAATTGTTATGGCTAGGCTTGTCTAGGCCCTAGGGCTGATAGCCTAGTACTAACCTATGAACCTATGAATCATGGGAAAATGTCTGTTAAGTTTCTAACTTTTGGGGCAAAAAATTTCAAGGAACCAAATAAAGAACAATTTTTATGTACAGTGATCTTAAAATATAAACAGCAAACAAATTAACCATTACAGTTCTGAGTATTAATAGTACTAAAATGATTATAAAGAAATGTAATTAACTAGTGACAGTATTTACAAAGAAAATACTAAAGTATTTATGAATGCACGTGAAACATTTATCTAACGACTAAAGTATGTAAAGGAAATACCCAGTGATTACTTCTTAAAGGTAGCATGTTTCATAGTTTTGACAGTTAATGAAAATAAACTGAATATTTTTTTTTTAAAGAGATTCGGCACAGCATTCCAAGGAGTATGACATGTGCAACGGAAACAAGATGTGGCTTGGTAACATCAGTACTGTGCAAAAGAATACATAACGGAAAACAGCAAACAGTGGGCATTTATACAGTGCAAGGTCACAGAAGCGACAGAACAGTAAAAGATTTCACAAAAGGGACAAGGAGAGCGGCTGAGAGAAAAGAAAAAGCAGAAAGGTGCATCTTAAACAAAGTACAATAAAATGGATGCAAGTAAACAAATAAGGGAGGGGCAAGGAACACAGGTCGATGTGTTAAGGAGAAGAGCATGCAACAGGGATTAAAGACTGGCTGGATCAAACAGATAGAAACTATGACAGGAGACCGCAGGGTAACTGGAACTTTCCACAAAGGTTTAACACCACTGTTACCACTTTACATGTCGGTGCTTTGACCATATACGACACTAACTAATTCTATATGATAGTATTACCACTCAGCCCCTTCTGTTGAGTTATACACAGTGGCATGATTCCTTGTTTTTCAGTTTGTAAGCTACATTTGTTGAATGTTATTTCTGGGTTATGTAAGTAACTGTACATAGGTATAAATATTTGTAATAATATACACATGCTAGCTATGTGTTTAACTATTGTTATTGCTGTTTCATGCTTTTATTACCATGTTATAATGCTTTTTTTACTTTTTCAAACTCAGCACCTTTTATCTTCAGGTACCCACTATAAATGGGACTTGCCCTGCATGGCCAACCCAGTTAACAAAATGAAAATAAATAACTAAGTGATCAAAGGGATACCCACAGAAGAAGGCCCTGGAGTGACTGCATAGATCAGGACACACCAGGATACAGAGAGCAAGAGCCGTCTGCTGTGGCTCTGATGCGCTAACAGGTGTCAAGCTGTTGCTGCCCATGTAATGAGTGACTGCAGCAGCATTTGGAGGGGGTTTTAGGATTAGGGTCAGGGAGGGAGTTTTATTGTTAGGATCAGGGACAGGGTTGTAGGATTAGGGTTGGGGATGGGGGTTTAGGGTAAGGTTTTAGGATTTGGGTCAGGGAATGGGTTTTATGTTTATGGACAGGGTTTTAGGATTACGGTCGGGGATGGGGTTTTAGGATTAAGAATGGGGTCTGAGAGGAAGCCAATTCAGGTAAGTGAACAGTTAATTCCAATTCTACATCTGGCACTCTTGAATGAGTTCCACATTAGGCTGTCACATCATTACCTCCCTTCCCTGTACACACCTACATGATCCAATATGGTATGTCTTAAGCTATACAATCATTGGCTCTGGTGTTTTAAAGTTTAAATACAAAGCTTCCAAATGGAACTTGACATCCACATTCTGCTGCTGCCTTACATAATACTTCATTTGAGTGTGCAAACTGTCCATGCTGTAAATTCATATAAAATATCGATTTTATGTGACAATAAGACTTTTAATATGGTCTGTTTACAATCCAATGCCTTCTGCTTTCAGGAGTGCAGCTGTGAATGCAAATGACATGATGACATGGTTCTGTGTGCAGAAAGTTTCCTGTCTCAACTTGCACAGAACAGTCTCTTTTGTATAAGTTGATTTTTTTCTTTCTCTCTGCATGGTCCCAAAAATATACTTGTTTCCATATTGTACACAAGAGCTTTACCTTTGGAAGGCATAATGTCTTAGGGTGCATTTTTAGAGGATACACAAGCTGGAAACTGACTAAATAAATGAGAAGGAAAGCAAAGTCAAGGCAACAAAACAGATATTCTGGTATCTTTAAATATTACTTTTGCCAGGATGTCAGTTGTGTGATTTTGGTTTATTTATTTTACATTTCCATTAGCTGTATACTCAGCATATTTTATGCCAAACACATCCGCTGCCTGTGAAATCACATGACCACAGTGCTAGGTTCAATGACATGAAAGCCAGATTGCATGTAAGTCACATGCTGCATGCATCCATTCCATGCAGGTAAAAAAACAGTCGTTTTACTTTAATTTTAAAATGCTAACATATATTTTAATTGCTGATCTGCAGTCTCCAAATGGAAATCCTACATGGTCAGTCCCTTCTTTGCAGTTTTGCCAAGTAAGTCATGCCTTTGGATATGATCCTTAAGGAAATCTCTCTCTGCTGGTGAGGGGGTTGCTGCATGTCTCATTAAATGGCTTTCATAGAGTATAGCAATGGCAGTGATGCAGCTGTTGTATAGTACCAGGAGAGGACAACATCAGCATCAATATGTGATAATGTAAGTGTGAGCCATGCGTGGCAGTATCTCAAATGAGAACAAGAAATTACAGAAGTCCACCTCCTCCTCCTCCTCTTCCTCTCACTTAGCTCTGCCTCCATATAAAACCACATTGGAATTGTACCCAGAGTATCCTTTCAGGCCTTCACAGCTGCGTATGGTTATAGTCATGCCAAAAACAAGTATGCGCATGACACAAAGATACACTGTGGGCATCAGTCATTAGGGTACACATTAAGAAACCAGTGGTTCCATGGTTCTACAGTACAAGTGGTTCACCTGAAACCTCTGGCATGTGGTAGTACTGAAAAAAAAGGAAATTACTTAAACATTTACACCTTTGTTTTTCTATTTCATAAGCTCACTTACTGCACCAGTACCATGGTCACTTGAACTTATACAGTAAAGAAATGTTAAACTTGTTCACCATGACTTACAGCATCACTTCTTCTTCCTGTATATCCATGTGTAGATTTATAACAGATCACCAGATATCCTTGTCATTCTCTGACAGTTATATAAACACCCGAAACAAGGTAGCAAAAGTAACAGAACAGGAACTGTTCACTGAAAACAGTATTAATAAAAAAAGTTGGCAACTTTTACCTGCCTGTCACCATTTTGGTGCAGCAGGGAACATCATAACCCTCAATCACATGAAGTAGCATAGCCAAATCTAAAACAAATGAAAACTTGATAAATGTAAGCCATCTATAATGAACCATGTTTTTAGTGAATTGTCCTACACCTTCAAGCAACAGCAACATGAAAAGTGCAAACTGGAACATAAAGCCTTGGGGGATGTCACGCTGAACAGCAGCATTATCTGTGATGATAAAGCCAGCTTTTAATTTGCTGCAGGCTGCATTGTGGAATCTGTTAAGTACTGCAATACATTTTCATTGTTCTAATTTAGTATTTACCTGAGATTTCTTTTAATGAAAAGCTTTGTATACTTTTTACTAAACCACAGCCCAAACAGATTTAGTGTATTCCATCTTGACATCACCATAAGCAGAGAGAGCACTCCATCTACAGACTTTAGTGGGTGAACATCTGGGCACGCACGGCAGTGTTCCCATTAAAGTTTATGGACACACTTCACACTTTCACTATCATGACATCACTGAGAATAAAGTTTACTTTAACATCAGTGGCATGATCAAAATAAAAGTGCAACTTTAAAATGTTTTTCCCATAAGCAAATAAGCAAAAGTTATTCCCATAAGCAAAAGCAGCTGCTAAACACATTCACCTATGGTGTGAAAATGCTGTTCAGTACTTCGAACAATAACTGATTTAGTGCAAAGCTAAGAAACCATACATAACTAAATTACTTTAAATGGCCAGATCTAGATATGGCAAATGTCATTTCAATGAGCACATTTCAATAAAACACTTTAACAGAGCCTGTAAAAACACAACATCTGCTTTGAAGGTCACTGCCTTTTACAATCTGCAATACAGGGGGAAATGCCATGCATCCTCCACTGTAATGAAATCAACCACCAGGTTACAACAGAACAGCAAAGGTAAAACTGATATATTGCTAATATAGTGAATGCAAAGTGAAATGTAGTATTCAAGTAATTTTTGACAGAGTTTACAATTGTGATTCAGAAGATTTCCACTAGCATCCATACAGCAAAGGTATCTATATCATAAAATTAAAAAATCTCATCCGGTTCTCACAATATATTCCTACAAAGCTGATTTAAACCCCTGGTGTTCGGATACATTTTTACTTGCTATAAAACACAATGAGAATCAACATGCTGTGGTCGTTTTGTTACCATTAATCCCCATTTTCAAACATTTCTTTAAGAAGAGTTGTTTATACCTGGAACACTTAAAAACGTGCCACATAAAACAATTATACAGAAATCGTTGTGATTTCTTGCATCTCCACATTAATTATTAGTTGTAATCTGCTTGTGGTCACGGCAACAGTCTCTGGCTGAAAGGGCTGCAGTAACAAAGCACGCTTCCTGTTTCATTGCTTCATCTGTTTTTAGCTTACATCACATGAAGCTAGAGCAACAGTTGTCAGTTTTTTTCTAAAACATTAAACTAACTCAGACATTGTAAGACAAAGAAGCACTAAAGCTACATATGTTGCATTTAATATTCACACTAAATAAATTTAAGTTAGCAACATCACTGAAGTGCAAAGTGCACAAGACTGGCTGACATAACCAATCAACTACAGAGTGGTATTAGAACGATGCAGATTAAGTACTTTTGTTACTAAAAACAAAACAAAAAAAAAAGGTGACAGGAAAAAAGAAGTGCCCTTGGACTTTTTAATGCCTGACCACAAATCATCAGAACTCCTGCAAGCAAACAGTAGTTTCACAACATAAAAAGGAACAAGAAAGCCAGTTCAACTGTGTAGGGTAACACAGCAAACGCATATCAAACTCCATGAATACTTCTACAACAGTAATTTAAAAGCATTAAAAGCTTGAACCTCTCTTGAGTCTTCTTCTATCAGTCCATTCCAGATTTTAACAGCTACCATAAATTAATGGATATAATAATCTGAGCATTCTGTACTGCAATATCATTTATAAGTTTGCCTCCTTCACAGTTTAAATCAGGGATGGGAAAACATTTTGGGCAGAGTTCCTAAACATCATGACTTGTACTCTTGTAAGATGTTCACGTGCAGGGCATGCAAACTGCAGGGATATACATATGATGCTTGAATATGCACGTATATTTTAAATAAACTGATGATATTTGTCAGTACTTATAGTCAGTAAATATATTCAAGTTAGCAAGAAAGTATGTAAGAAAAACATAATAAAGATATAAAGCTATTATGTCAGCGATCAAGTTGCATCCTTGTGGAGTGACATGCTAAATGTGCTCGAGTGCTGCTCTTTGGCACTAATTCCAGAGGGTTAGCTACTCCTGGTTTTAATTACTAAAAAGCATCTGCTGATGCCAAAGTTGGCTTACATTTTGTCTGTCCCGATGTGACACATGGCAACCCATCAGGCTACTAAAAGATAACCTGAGGAGGAGAGCCAATACACTGGGATGTTAGGCCTGATTCACAATAGGAAATTCATCTTGTTCATGGGAAAATAAAAAAAGTAAACAACAACATTCCTGGTGGCGAACAGAATAGGCTTCCATATTCAGTGGAAGAGTCACAAGTGCAACCAAATTCAAACCTATTAGCATGACTACTGCACATGTCTGACCACTGCACATGTCTGACCGATGTGGGATGGGTACTGTAAGCAGATAGTCCAGCTTCATAAAATGATAGTGTGCCAGTGTATACTGCTCCCTGCATCTCACCTATTAATGGAATGAAATGTGTCACAAGGGCGACGAGCAGCCGGTAGGTCGGCAGTGCCCAGACGGTCAACAAGCTGGCAGCAATGCTGGAGAAAGAAAAACTAATAAAAGATGACAGCTTACATTCAAAACAATGGCATTCAGTGTCGCTTGCATGAAATGTCTTGCAAGGGTGCAACAACACGGTTTGGATCAGAGAATGAAAATCAGAAAGTGATCAGAACTAATGTGTTTTTAATAACTTCTGGGTAAATTTACTCAAAGACAGAACAAAGTTATGAGGCTGCATTTAGCATAGAAGGCACAAGTTCACAAGGTGATTTTCATTAACTTTGCCCCCTATTTCTACACACTAGTATTATGATCCTGCATCATGACCAACGGTAGCAGAAAAGTTCACAAGACGGAAAGTGATCACACAATGTGAGCATGAAACTTCCTCTCAGACTGCAAATCACTTGTGACATAGACAAATTTACATTCATATAAAAGTAATCAAAAGTACAGTTTTGTACTTACCATAAATGTAGATGTTTGAGTGTACACCCTGCTGCAGTCATCACACTTGGGTTATCCTGTCATCAGGCTTTCCCGCAGTCGGCCGGAATTCCAAAGTCTTGGTCCAGCGTCGGATGCTGTCGCTTCTTCCCTGACGTCAGTGCGCCAGGGGTATATATAATGCATCCGACGCCATTTTCTTCAGTTTTTCTTGCCCCAGATGTCAGGTGCCCCCAAAAAGGTGGTCAGTAATTAGTACCAATTTAAGAAATTTTAGCACAAACACAAAATCCCTCCAGCTATAAGCAAATACATCAGGAAGGTATTGTAGAAATTTAGCCAGTTAGATCAGATGGGATGGAGGGAGGGTAACCTGGACTGCAGCAGGGTGTACACTCGAACATCTACATTTATGGTAGGTACAAAACTGTACTATGTTCATCGTGTTACCCTGCTGCAGTCATCACACTTGGGTAGAATCCCAAAGCTAAGGATGGGTGGAGGAATCATAGAGGGATAGAGGAGGCTAGAAGGCCCTGCAGAACTGCAGTGGCGAAGCCAGCTCTAGTCTTAGAGTAAAGTGGTAAGTGATAGTGTTTGGTAAAGGTGTGTACTGAACTCCAAGTTGCAGCTTCCAAAATCTCCTTGGTTGGAACCCCCCTGAGGAAGGCTGTAGATGTAGCTGTTGCCCTGGTAGAGTGGGGCCTAATGGTAGCAGGAACTGGTTTTCCATGATGGGTATAGCAAAAACGAATGCAATGACCTATCCATTTGGAAATGGTTTGTTTTGATATAGCCTTCCCTTGTGAAGCTGTAGCATAGGATACAAAGAGCTGGTCAGATTTTCTGAAAACTTTAGTTTTATCCAAGAAGTAACGAAGTTGCCTGTGAATGTCCAAGGAATGCAGGAGTCTTTCTCCTTTGTTCTGTGGATTTGGGAAGAAGGTGGGTAAGTGGATGGTTTGATTTAAAGCCACACTGAAAACCACCTTAGGCATGAAGGAAGGATTAGTTCGTAGAGAAACTCTATCTTGATGGAAAATGAGGAAAGGTTCCACTGCCATTAGTGCCTGCAGCTCTGAGACTCTTCTAGCTGAAGTTATTGCTAGCAGCAGCAGGGCAGTCTTCCATGATAGAAACTGTAGATCTGCAGAGAAAGCTGGTTCAAAGGGAGATAGTGTAAGTTTTTCCACAACAAAATTGAGGCCCCATGTTGGTGTAGGTGCTCTCCTGGGGGGCCTAATGTTTTTTGCCCCTCTGAGGAATTGCCTTAGAAGTGGATGTGAAAATAAGGGTAGATCCGTGTTCTAGTGGGCTGAAATAGCTGATGCATGGATTTTAATGGAAGAAAAAGAAAGTCCTTTGTGCAACATCTCAGTTAAATACTGTAGAATCTGAGGCATGTGAGGCTGAAGTGTGTTTTGGCCTTTAGCTTGGTTCCAGGCGCAAAACCTTTTCCATTTGTCCAAGTAGGCCTTCCTGGTGCTGGGCCTCCTAGCTTCCAGAATAACATCCATAACTGCTTGGGAAAGAGGAGCTGGCTGGATGCTTAGGTGATTTGCCATGCAGCCAGATTTAAGGTTTTGAGCTGGATGGATGCTTAGGTGATTTGCCATGCAGCCAGATTTAAGGTTTTGAGCTGGCTGTGTAGAATCTGATTGTTTTGCTGTGTGAGCAAATGGGCAATTTGTGGTAAAATCCAAGGTGGGCCCTGGGCCATATTCCTTAATAGTGGGTACCAGTGCTGGCATGGCCAGTCTGGGCTATGAGTATCAGTCGTGGTCTCTCCTTTCTGACTTTCAGAAGCACCTTTGTGAGGAGAGGCAATGGAGGGAAGGCATATACTGTCAGGTTTTTCCAACTGAATGATAGTGCGTCCACTTTCCAAGCTCGATGGTGAAGTGTCCTTGTACAAAATTTTGTTAGCTGATAGTTTTGGGGGCTGGCAAACAGGTCTATGTCTGGAAGGCCCCATTTTTGAGTTATCATTGCAAATATTTGTGGATCCAGTTTCCACTTGTGGGGATCCATGATGTTTGTGCTGAGGTCATCTGCCAATGTGTTCTTTTTTCCTGGCAGGAATTGAGCTTGTAACTGAACTTGATAAGCCAGTGCTGTGTTCCACAAGGTCATTGCTTGCCTGCATAGAGGGTAGGAGTGTGTACCCCCTTGTTTGTTTATGTACCACATTACTGTGGTGTTTTCCGTCCTTATTGTAAGTTGTCCTGGATGTAATAGGTTCTTGAAGGCTGTCAGAGCATTCTGTACAGCTAGCATCTCTTTTTGATTGATGTGCAGATTCCTTTGATCTGCAGTCCATATGCCTTGAACGCACTGTCCTGCCATGTGTGCCCCCCAGGTGTAGTCCGATGCATCTGTTGTCATAGTCTGCCTGGCTGGAGGCAAGGTGAAAGGCTGACCCTTGTTGAGGTGACATGCCTGTGACCACCATAGAAACTCCTGTTGTAGGCAGGGAATGAGAGATATAATTGTGTCCAAGCTGTGGCTGTGTTGAGACCATACGCTTTTTAGGTACCACTGTAATTTCCTCATATGCAGCTTTGCAAATGGTGTTAGTAGTATGCAAGATGCCATGAAGCCCAAGGCCTGCAGAATTTTTCTTGCAGGGAGTTGGGTCTTTGTTGCCATTGTTTTGAAATATTGAGTCAGTTGTAGTTGTTTGTCTGGCATCAGATAAGCCTTCTGGGCCGTAGTATTCAAGCTGGCACCCAGGAATGTCATATTTTGTGAGGGTACTAGTTTTGATTTCTTTTCATTTACTGTGTACCCCAGGCAACTTAGAAGATGTTTTACAAAAGCCAGATGTTGTAAGAGGATGTCCTTGCTTTCTGCTTGGATAAGGCAGTCGTCCAGGTATGGGTATATTTGAATTCCTCTTTGTCTGCAGTATGCAATTACTGGTGCCAGGCATTTTGTGAAAACCCTGGGCACAGTAGATAAGCCAAAGGGCAGTGCAGAGAATTGGTAATGGGTTGAACCTGCAATGAAACGGAGGTATCTTCTGCAACTTTGTCTGATAGGGACATGCAGGTATGCCTCCTTGAGGTCCAACGTTACTAGCCATGCTTTCTTGCCCAAAATGGGAAGAAGCTGCTGTAGTGTTAGCATCTTGAATTTGGGTACTTGTAAGAAGGTGTTTAGAATTGAAAGGTCCAGAATTGGTCTCCAGGCATTGTCCTTTCTGGGGACTAGAAAGAGTCTTGAGTAAAATCCTTGGCCTTGCTCTCGAGTAGGTACCAGTTGAATGGCTCTCATGTCCATGAGAGCTGTAATTTGTTTTTGTGCCTCTGCCCATTGATTTTGTGGCAGGTTTGGCATTCAGCTTTTCATTGGCAAGGTGTGGAAATGGAATCTGTATCCTCATGAAATTATGTCTAGGACCCATTTGTCCTTTGTGACAATGGGCCAGTTGTCTGAAAAAGTGCAAGTTTTCCTCCCAAGGGAGCTGCCAAGAGAGTGTTGCTTGGCCAGATGAGGTGCAAGTCACTGAGTTTGCCTTCTGGTAGTTTGGGACCTGTCTTCTCCTCCCTTCTGTGTTGCAGTGCCCCATTGTTGAGGTTTGTATTGGGCTTGTGGTTGTCCTCTGCCTCTTGGACGTCTGTATTTACCCCTCTGTGGTCTGTCAGAAGCTGGAAAGGACCAATGTTTTGTTGGCCAATTTCTGCTGAAGTGAGGGGGCTGTAACTGTAGAAAATCTTTGACTGTCTGCATAGATTTTGCCTTATCCTCCATTTTCTTTAAGACTTCTTCTGCTTTAACTCCAAATAGAACATCCTGCTGTAAGGGAGCATCTAGAAGCTTTGCTTTAACATGATCAGGCAGAGTTTGTTCCTTTAACCAAGCATGCCTATGTATAACAGACCCAGTGACAGCTGCTCTGCAGGAAGCCTCCAAAGACTCAAACCTACATTGTAAAGTATGTTTGCCCACCTGTTCAGTTGCATGCAATAGATCCTGCATTTCTTTCAATTCAGACTGTTGAGGGAGTGTGCTCATTTTTTGTTTTAACTGAGACATTAGAAATTGCTGATATTTTAGCATGTGAAATTGGCAATTTAGTGCTCTCATAGCTAGAGTGGCTGAGGTGTAAACTTTTTTCCCCCACCTGTCTAGTGCTCTGGAGTCCCTTTCAGAGGGTACAGGATTTTTTGCCATAGAAGCCTTAGCCCCTTTGGGACCCTGGGAGAATCTCTGGATCAGCAACAGGGCTTTTATAAAGGAATTTGTGGGAATCAGGCACTCTATAGTATCTGTCTGGTTTGGCTGGGGCAGGAGGCAGAGAATCTGGGTTCAAACTGGATTCTAAGTAAACATCATCCACAATGTCTAAAACTGGGGGGATGGCAAGTGGTCTGTGCTGGGGGAGTAAAAGAAACTCTCTGAACCTTTTCTTTGAGTCAGAGTAGTCCTGACCTTCCCAGTGAAAATGTTCCCTCGTAGTGTGTAAAGTTTCCCCAAAGGAGTAGTCTTCAGGGGGAGAAGCTGAGGGAATGGAATCCTCAGCATCAGAATCTTCATCGTGGGAGAAGGAGTAATCTTGGTCCTCAGAGGAGCCTGAGCAAATAGACACTTGATCAGAGGAGGCATAATTTTCCTCTTGTCTAGGCCTTTTGTCGGGTGGGGGTTGGGAACCCCTGATTAAAGAGATCAAATCTTCAGCCATTTTAAGCATCTGTTTCTTAGGCATGGGGCCTTGAACTAGAGACTGAAGTGCAGTCTTTTTAGGTTTAGTAGGAGTCTTAAGCTTAGGATACATTTTTATGGTGAGCGTCGTCGGTCTGAAGACGCCTTCAGAAACCGAAGGTGTTTCTGCAGCACTGACATCTCTTTCTGCGGTGTCATCGGTAGAGGCTAAACAAAATGGCTGCGTCAGCCTAGCACTCTCCGCCAAAGGCTCCAAAGCGGTCTCGGGTTCCAAATCTGCGGTAGTCAGGGGCTGCGTCGAAGCCTCACTGAAGACTGGTGAACCGGAGACCGGTCCAGCTGAGGCCTCGGAGTCTGGCTTGGGTCTAGGCTGCCTGTCTTTATCCTTGTGTTTTTTGTGCACGCCGATAGTTGGTTGCTCCGATGGCATTGTGTAGTTAAATTTTCTACCGAAGTAGTGTTGTGCGAAATCAAAGCGTCTTTTTATAGTACGCTTATTAAACCTAGCACAAAAACGACAACCAGTGACGTTGTGGTCTGGGCCTAGGCAAGGTATGCAGTAAGAATGAAAATCCTTATGAGGTATTTGCTTCCCACAAGAAATACAATTGTTAACTTTTTCTAACATTGGTCTGGGGCAAGAAAAGTTTCCCCAATGGGGTACTTAGCTTTATTGAAGACTTCGGATCTGAAATTCGACTTCGAAAATCTCAGGAGTCGGCCAACCGGCACTTGCGAACTGCTTCTGGCACCGCGCGGCAAGAAAGACTGAAGAAAATGTCGTCGGATGCATTATATATACCCCTGGCACACTGACGTCAGGGAAGAAGCGACAGCATCCGACGCCAGACCAAGACTTTGGAATTCCGGCCGACTGCGGGACCGCCTGACGACAGGATAACCCAAGTGTGATGACTGCAGCAGGGTAACACGATGAACATCTATATTAACATAACAAACATTATACTTCACATATATTGCTATATATGATATAACCTAAGCAATATTACATAAATTATTGAATTCCCCTTTTTTAAAACAAGAAACCTCTTTAATAAACTGTCACATACTACATAGGCAATGATACATTTATATAAATTAAAAATGAAAACAAACCATACAGACATAATCCTAGTTGCAAGCATTTTACATCACAAACCATACTGACACTCCCAGCTGCAATCATTATACATCACTTAAAATCTACTCAATCTTTCTCACTTAAAAACATTACATAGCTCATCTAGGAATGGATGGTTGTCACTTTCAAAAAGTACAGAGAAGAAAATGACATGCTGCAAGTTTTTTCTTTAAAATGCTGACAGTTATTAAAGTTAACAGGCTGTATTTGTCAAAGTAACTCATCGTTTTTTAGCTTTTTAATTACTTTGACTCAGAATGCCAAGATACCCTTTATGTGATCTTCCATGTGCAATTTTTACATCTTGCCAGAAAATAATTTCAGACAGTGAGTAAAGAAAGTCTGCTATAAATACTCGCATGCTTGTAGCTGTAAAAGGCAAGTTCTCCAACTCCCACTAACCCAATCTAAATGGGTCTATATTAGAACACCGAACATTTGAAATGTCGGGTGTTCTAATATCGACCCGTTTTCAGCGAACATATCGAAGTAACAAGAAACTGAATTCTTTCCTAGGGAAAGAATTCGGTTGTCCGTTTCTGTTGCTTTGGTATTTTCAGCGCTCTGGTGGAAAGTTACGGGTCGGGTTCAGGTAAGTGTGCGATTGTGTGGACATGTGGGTTAGGGCGGGTTAGCTGAGTTATGGTTAGGGTGTGGGTGAGGTGACTGTGCGATAGTGACGGACCTTAGAGTTAGGGTTTGGGTTAAGGTAAGTGGATAGTTAGTGGTGTTTGTATAGTTTAGTGTAGGGTTAGGTGTTAGAGTTTAGGTGTATGTGTGTGGATTGCTGTTTGTTTGGTGTGCTTGTGTTGTGTGTATGTGTTTTGGAACAGCAAATTTTTTCCCTAGGAAAAAAATAGCTGTTCCGAATATTCGATGTTTTTTTTTTTTTCGATTGCTAGGGTTCGATATTAGAGCACTCGACATTTTGAATGTTCGGTGTTCTAATATAGACCCATCTAAATGACCTACTTAGCCTCCCAAAACCCTACCCAAGCCTATTAAACTACAATAGTTCTACCAGAAACCTAGCTATAACTTTAAAATTCTCACCCAGTTCCCTAACCCTAAAACTCCACTCCTCCTCAATAAAACTAAAATCTCATATCTTTCTCTAAACCTAAAATTCTACTCCCTCTCCCTAACCCTAAAGTCATAAATTGCTCCCTAAACGTAAAATGTCATACCCTATCCCTAACCTTAAAATCCCCAGTTTTTCTCCAAACCTAGAACTCCAATCTCCTACCTAAACTTAAAGTCCTCAATCACTCCCTAAATCTAAAACTCCACTCACTATTCTTAAACTTAAACTTCCTGATTGTTCCCTAACCCTAAACTCCCCTCCAGCTTCATAAACCTAACCCCCTGCCACTCATTCACCCTAAAACTCCTCTCCCACTCCCTTAACCTAAACTCCCTTTCTCCACCCTAACCCCAATACTCCCATCCTGCACTTTAAACCCAAACCCCATCCTGATCATTGCCTGAAATCCTAATCTGCACTCCCAGCCCTTTTCACTCCCTCCCCATAGGTGCTGCACTTACCTTACCAGAACTAGAATAATGTATTCAGTTAAGGTGTGTTAGTTTCACTTGCTCCACATGGCTGTTGCACTTACCTTGCTTAAACACATATTCGAGTTCGAGAGTGAGAGGCAGCCTGTGCGAGCTACAGGGTGCTCAAACCTCTGGCTGGGAGATAGTGGTCTTCAAGCACCTGGTATTCAGGCGCTTGTATAAGTCTCAAAATATTGGATAGTTCATGCAGTATGTTTATAGTGTATGAGACTTTGAAGATTTGAGACCAAAATGCTAAAATATCACCAAATTCAAATGCCCACCGAAAGAATACTTCTATGAAATGCAAACAAATGCACAGTTTGATTTCAGACATGAATGTGAATGTGTGTCCTTCAACAAATAAACTTACTATCTTGTGCTCTGAATATGGGTGACAGGGCTGTGCTATTCCTGTATCACTAGAAAATGGCTTTCGTTATCATAAGACATGAGATTTTCTTCACTGCAGGTACCTGGGAGTAAGTGGGTATGTGTACGAGTGGGGATTGGGGACCAGGAACTCTCTACATCACTACATTTACTCTGAATCAGACCCTGCTAGACACACTAAGCTGTAATGTCACACATGTTCAGTGATGCCATAGTATCAGTGGAATCTAGAAACAGCAGTGAAATAATACATCACAGAGCATTATGCTCAGACTCTAACCAAAGCGTTTCACTCTGTAACACGATCACTGTCAGATGAGGAGCAAGTATCGATCGTTTGCAGCATCAAGCTACATGTGGAATCTTACACTCTAATGCTGCGAAAACATGCACATGTGGAAGTACTTATATCTGTTACAGAAGCTGCACAAATGTCACAACGAGCTACACATACTCAATACATGACCCTGCCCTCACATCTCCCTCAGTTTCATCAACTGGTAATTCTGTAATTCCAAACTTGGCTAACAGTAAAACCTTAACTATCTATTAAACAATAACTGCCACTTCTTTTGAAAAAATTCTGGTCTAAAAATAGTATTATTACTGCTAAATGGCATAATATATGCTATCTATAAATTCTTCAAGATTAGCACTATTCCATACGACAATTATTTCTGTTAATAAGGATGTGTTACAGTTGCATCAAACCAATGTGGTGCACCAGTTAAGGTTTCGGTATGAAATCCAATGCAGTTACAAAAGAAGTCTCTGTTCTCTGCAGGTTACAAGTGCAGTACACATACTACTGAAAAGAACAGCACTGAAGTAATCTTAATGTTAGGAAACTTACTGTATCTTTGAAGAAAAGGTCATTGTAGTAAAGGACATTGTGTTTTCCAGCGATACAGTGACGTTTATTTTTATGCTACAGGTGATCAAAATCTAGCTGATGTGGTTCCACATGCCCAAACAATATTGCATATGATGACCTTTTTTATACACTGAATTGCAAAATCTTAGGCACAGCAAGATTATTGTTTGTGTAAAACTGCTGTCATCTTTAATAGAAGTTTCCCCCTCTCCCCATTGCTGTCTGACTGCAGTGTTAGTTTATATATATATATATATATATATATATATAAAATAACTCTGCAGCCGATAAGACATACATATGTATATATATATATATATATATATATATATATATATACACACACACACACACACACACACACACACACATATATAGACATATATATATATATATATATATATATATATATATATATATATATATATATATATATAGACATATCTATATATATATATATGTATATATATATATATATATATATATATATATATATATATATATATATATATATATATATATGTATACACATACACACTTATATGGGTAATATTGAGGGCTTGCCCTTCTGCAAATTGCTTATTAAATGTATTATATATTAGTAGGTGGGCTGTGCATTGCAGAAATACTTAGAAGAAGGGTACTAATAGACGTTGTAGACCATGCTGATACACAGCTACAGTGAGCAAGAGTCTAGTACTATAGTAATGTGCCAGACTAAGAAAGTACTATGGGGAGTATAGCAAGGACTGCAGCAGTACATGAGGTAATGCTGTTGCAAAAGTGAAGTATTCTACACAACAATTCCACAAAAATTATTCTATTAACATTTTGTACTAGGGAAGTACCATTTTAAATATGTTAATTATTTGGACCCCTTTAGAGCTTATAGCACCTATGAGAAGTTCAATTTTAAAAAGTCTATTTTTGGACCCCTGTAGAGCTCCCAGTAACTACTGAAGACTGCAAGTACCTGTAAACATGCCATATGACACTGCTGAACAGGCACCATTTCATTCATTACCCTTCAAATTTGAGAAGTAAATTTCAGATCGGTACTGTGAATACCAGTGCACCCTCTTACTCTGTGCTGCACAAGTACTAGCTCAGTAGTTAGTATAGTATCACAGTAAGCGATGATTCACTGTTCATGGTGCGAGAGCGAAACATCATGCTTATGCAGTGTCAGTGGTGCAACAGGTAACATACTCACCTTTGGTGCAGAAGGCTGTGGGTTCTATTTCTACACCAGGTAGATCAGTTGCTGACTCTGCCGTGCAGCATTAGGGGATGTTGTACTCCTTATGCTGTTTTTTTTCAGATAAGATATTAACCTAAGGCCCTGTCTGGCTGAGTTGGTATTAGCTCAGGTGGATGTAAAAGATTCCACAACACCTATCCAAAAGAGTAGGAGTCCTTTATTTTACAAAAAGGATTTAAAATCTTTACAATATTATAAATTATTTACATTATATATCAACATTATGATTAGAATGTTCTTCATCACTAGTACAGTCCCCTCTATATATACACTTCTTCTTCTTATCTGACCCCCACTCTAATTTCCACAACCAAAATCTTATCTTTTTTAACATTTCTGCTAATTCCATTTTGCAATATACATTATTTCTTTAACTCTTTGTTTCCAAATATCCAAATCACATTAAACACTCTTCTATCCATTTTATCTACATATTTTTTTGCTTTTATCTTTAGAAAAACATACTCAGTTATGTCATCTGTTTCCTTTATATCCTGAAAACAATTTGTATTTCTTATTTTCACCCATGATTTCTCAATTCTTTTGCATTTCAGAAAAACATGTCTGCAGTTTCTTCTTCTCCAAAGTTATTAAATACTCTTTCATATCTTTTTATAATGTATGTTACTTTCATTGTCAATTTCTTTACAGCAAGCCTCCACAAAAATCCTGGCACTCAAACATATTTCACATATTTTATTTCTAGCTTTTATAGCTTTGATTTTCATGTGTTCTAACTTTCCACAGATGTACATAAAAATTCTCCATTACATTTTTATTCCACATTTTCTGTCATTTTTACAGTTTTTCGACATTTATTTTCCACCTTATATTTTTTTCTTGGTAAGCTTTTATTTCATCATTTTATAAACTCTTTCTCTTTTTCAACTTTTTTTAGCATACTTCATTCTTTTTTTATATTTCTCCTTTAATATTTTATTTATTAAATTCTCATTTTTTTCTCTTACCCATTTAAGCACTTTATACACATTCAAAGATGCTGCATATACAATAGGGTTTATTAAACCCAACTCCTTCTTTTACTACATACAGTATTCCTCTCTTTACAGGGTTTAGTCTAGATCCCCATATAAAGGAAAATATAATATTACTAATTTTCTTTTCATAGACTATCGGTATATTAAATACACTAGCTAACCAAGCTAACTTTCCTAATACCGCAGAATTCAAAAAATATACTTTCTTCATAAATGAAAGTCTGAATGTTTTGTAACAGCCACATATACGTTTAACTTTTTCTATTACACTATTCCATTGCTAGTCCACAATATACTGCTTCCCAAATCTAATTCCTAATACTTCTATTTTTTGCATATTGATATCAATATTATGGGGTTGGGAGGGTGGCCTAATGGTTAAGGTGTTTGCCTTACAAACACAAGGTGCAGGGTTTGAATCTCACAAGGGATAATTGGCTAGGCTTAAAATGGCTCGCAAGGGCAGTTAGCTTAGTACTAATCTATGAATCTATGAATCTATGAATTTCTTTTGTCTTCCCATCATACCCCAATCCCTTACTTTTTCTCTTTATTGAGATTCATACCTATTACTCATAAACATCTATTTAAAATTTCTAGCACTTCCTCCATTCCAATTTTGTCAAGTGATTGAAATCATATCATCAGCATATGATAACATTATATGTATCTTAATTCCTTCTTTTGTCATATAACTTACATTTTTAGCCCTTGATTAATATAAAGTACAGTTTTGTACCTACCATAAATGTAGATGTCCGATGGGTATGCATCTGCAGTCATAACATATGGGTTGTCCTGCCTCAGGCAGCCCTTCGGTCGGCCGGATTCCAAAGTCTGGGTCTGGCCTCGGCTGATGTCGCACTTCACCCGACGTCATAGCTCCTGGGGTATAAAGGCATCAGCCGACGCCATTTTCCTCAGTGTTTCTTGCCCCAGATGCCAGGTGCCCTCTAGGAAGGCTAAATTTGGATAAATGTAGAAAATTCCAAACAGTAGAAAGCAAAATATATATATATATATACATATATACATACAAACAAATACACCATAATAGATTCCCCCAGCTAGCTAAAAGAGGGGTAAGTACCCTAGGAATACCACAGAGGGGAAGGAGGGTGGGTAATCCTGACTGCAGATGCATACCTATCGGACATCTACATTTATGGTAGGTACAAAACTGTACTATGTCCTTCAAGGATGCATCTGCAGTCATAACATATGGGTAGAATACCATAGCCAAACTGGGGGAGGAGGCACTAAGATAATGATGGTGTAGTTAAGATCCCCTGTAAAACTGCAGTTGCAAAACCTGCTCGGGATCTGGAGTATAAAGGAAGATTGTAATGCTTGGCAAATGTATGCACGGAGCTCCAAGTAGCAGCTTCTAAAATGTCTTTGGTAGCCACTCCTCGTAGGAAAGCTGTAGTGGTGGCTGTGGCTCTTGTGGAGTGAGGCCTGATATTTTCAGGAGTTGTCTTTCCATGAAAAGAGTAGCAGAATCGAATGCAGTTTCCTATCCATTTTGAAATTGTCTGTTTGGAAATTGCTTTTCCTTGCACTCCTGTTGCATATGCTACTAGAAGCTGGTCAGTTTTTCTGCTGGTCTTAGTTCTGTCCAGATAGTAGCAGAGTTGTCTGTGTACATCCAAGGTGTGCAGTAGTTTTTCCCCCCTGTTCTGTGGGTTAGGGAAGAACGTAGGTAAATGAATAGCTTGGTTCAAGGATACCCTGCATACCACCTTTGGCATGAAAGTAGGATTGGTTCTCAGAGACACTCTATCCTGGTGAAAGATAAGGAAAGGCTGCACTGCCATTAATGCCTGTAACTCGGATACCCTTCTTGCTGAAGTGATTGCCAGAAGGAAAGCAGTTTTCCAAGATAAGAACTGTAAGTCTGCTGATGCTGCTGGTTCAAAAGGGGGAAGTGTTAATTTTTCCAGCACAAAGTTGAGATCCCATGCAGGCAGAGGTGGTTTCCTTGGAGGTTTTACATTTTTGATCCCTCTTAAAAATTGTCTGAGGAGAGGGTGCGAGAAGATAGGAGGATCCATGTTGTACTCTGCTGAAATTGCTGAAGCATGAATCTTAATGGAAGAATAGGACAGGCCATTGTGGAACAGTTCTGCTAAGTATTCTAGGATGTGTGCTAGGTCTGCCAGTGTGACATTTGTTCCCTTTGATGCACTCCAAATAAGGAATCTCTTCCATTTGGCTGAGTATGTTTTTCTTGTGGAGGGTCTGCGAGCCTCCAGGATAATGTCCTTGACCCTCTGAGATAAAACAGATTGGTTTTGTTTTATGCAATTTTCCAGTTTGGATGCAGGGTCTTGTAGTTGTTCTGAGGTAGAGGCCATGAGTTCGTCCGAGACATGCTTCTCAGTAGCGGGTACCAATGCTGCCTTGGCCAGTCTGGAGCTATCAGAATCACCTTTGGCTGTTCCTCCCTGATCTTCAGTAGAACTTTGTACATCAATGGGAGAGGTGGAAAGGCATAAACTGTCAGGGCCTTCCAGCTGAAAGAAAGGGAGTCCACCCTCCAGGCTTGTGGGTGGTATTCTCTTGAGCAGAATTTCTTCAGCTGGTGGTTGAGTGGGGAGGCGAACAGGTCTATCTCTGGCATTCCCCATTTCTTTGTTATGGTTTTGAAGATGTCTGGATGCAGCATCCATTCGTGAGCATCCGTGGTAGTTCTGCTTAAGCTGTCTGCTAGTGAATTCTCTTTTCCTGGTACGAATCTGGCCTGCAGTTGAATGTTGAGATTCAGGCCTAGGTTCCACAGGTCCATTGCCATCCAGCATAGAGGGTAGGAATGTGTGCCTCCCTGTTTGTTGATGTACCACATGACTGTGGTATTGTCTGTCCTTATCAGCAGGTGTCCTTGCTGGAGGAATGATTTGAATGCCTCGATTGCATGCTTCACTGCCAGCATCTCCTTTAGATTTATGTGTAGATTCAGCTGGTCTTGAGACCATAGGCCTTGGATACACTTGTCTTCCATGTGTGCCCCCCAGCCTAGGTCTAAGGCATCCGTGGTGATGGTCTGCCTTGGTTGTGGTTTGTGGAAAGGCAACCCTCTGTTGGTCTGGCAGGCCTGAGCCCACCACAGGAATTCTTTTTCAGGCATGGAATGATTGGTATCATGGTTTCTAGACTGTGTCTGTGTTGAGACCATACATTCCTTAGGTACCATTGTAATTTTCTCATATGCAGCCTGGCATGTGGGATCAAGATTATGCAAGATGCCATGTAACCCAGGGCCTGCAGGACTTTCCTTGCAGTAAGCTGAGTTTGTCTTGTCAATGCCATGAAGTAGACTGGGAGTTGCTTTTGTTTTTCTTCTGTGAGAAAAGCCATCTGAGTTATTGTGTCCAGTTCTGCACCCAAAAATGTTATCCTTTGGGATGGCACTAGTCTTGACTTCTGTATGTTGACTGTGTATCCCAAGGCTTGTAACAGTTGTATGACATGGGCCAAATCTTTTATTATTTTTGTCTTGTTGTCCGCTTGTATTAGGCAGTCGTCCAGGTATAGGTAGATTTGAATTCCCTGAAGCCTGCAATGTGCAATTACTGATGCCAGGCATTTTGTGAATACTCTGGGCGCAGTAGATAAGCCAAAGGGCAATGCTGAGAATTGATAATGCTCTGATCCTGCAAGAAATCTGAGGTGTCTTCTGCAATCTGGTCGTATAGGGACGTGCAGGTATGCCTCCTTGAGATCTAGAGTCACCAGCCAAGACTCCTTGCCCAACATGGGAAGAAGTTGCTGTAGGGTCAGTATCTTGAATTTTGGTACAATGAGATATGTGTTTAGTGTGGACAAGTCGAGAATAGGCCTCCATTGAGTTTCCTTTCTTGGTACAAGGAATAGTCTGGAGTAAAATCCTTGGCCTTGTTCCATAGATGGTACCCTTTCTATTGCTCTCATCCTTAGTAAGTTGATGATTTGTTTTAGAGCCTCTGACTTCTGGCTTGGTGGAAGGTTTGGCATTCCTCTCTTTTTTGGTAAAGTGTGGAAGTGAAACCTGTAGCCTTTGACTATTGTTTGCAATGTCCATTTGTCTCCTGTAATGCAATGCCAGTTTTTTGAAAATAAAGCTAACTTTCCGCCCAAGGGTGCTTCCAGTTGTTCCCTGGTAGGCGGAATCAGAGCCAAGTCATTGTGTCTGTCCTGTGGAAGTGGTTGTAGTCGCAGCTGTGGCGGTACTCCTCTGGTTGGCAGGTTGCCACTGACGACCCCTGTAGGCACCTCTTGATTGACCTCTGCCTCTTGGGTGTCTATTTCTGCCTCTCTGTGCTCTGGAGGTGTCTGGAAAGGACCAATTCTTTGAAGGCCAGTTTCTGCTGAATCTCGGAGGTTGGACCTGCTGAAAATCCTTGACTGTTTGCACAGATTTTGCTTTTTCTTCCACTTTCTTTAGAACCTCCTGTGCAGGGGAGCCAAATAAACTTTGTTTCTCCATAGGGGCATCTAGGAGTTTAGACTTGACATGGTCTGGCAAGGATTGCTCTTTTAGCCAGGCATGCCTTCGAATCACTGCTCCAGTCATAGCTGATCTAAATGAAGCCTCCAGTGCATCATAGCCACATTTTAAGAAATGATTACTGACCTGCTGAGAGTTATGTACCAAATCCTGAAGGGACTTATGGTCTAAAGGTTCAGGAGAGGAAAGCTTTTTATTCAGCTGATCTAACAAAAATTCCTGGTACTGTATCATGTGAAATTGACAGTTTAAAGCCCTGGCAGAAAGAGTAGCAGATGTATAAACCTTTTACCCCATCTCTAATGCTCTTGACTCTCTTTCAGAGGGTAGGGGTTTTGGCAGTGGCAGCTGCAACACCCTTTGGGCCCTGAGAAATAGTTTCTGGGTCTGCAGCATGGGCCTTATACAAGTGGAAGTGAGAATCCGGGACCCTGTAATATCTGTCAGGTTTGGCAGGGGCCGGGGGAAGAGAATCAGGGGCAGAACTGGCATCATTGTATGCATCATCAACAACTGATAGTACAGGTGGTATGGCTAAAGGCCTATGCTGTGGCAAGTGTAAAAAAGTCCTTAGCCTTTTCCTAGAATCAGAAAAATCCTGACCCTGCCATTGAAAGTGTTCCCTCATTGAGTGTAGAGTCTCCCCAAAGGAAAATTCTTCTGGGGGGGAGGCAGAAGGAATTGAGTCTTCTGCATCCGAATCCTCATAAGGTGAGTATGGTCCTTCCTGATGGTCTGATAATTCTGATCCATCCGAGGAATAGTCAGAGGAGAGAGGTTCAGGGGGTTCAGTCTTAGGCCTTTTTTCTGGAGGAGGTTGTGAGGCCCTGTCTGGGTGAGGTTGGGATCCCCTAATCAGAGATATAAGGTCGTCAGCAAGGCTGAGAATCTGAGAACTTGAGGAAGGTCTGTGAGAGGAAGCTTTTGTTGGTAAGGCCTTGGAAAGTTTAGCTGCTTTAGCCCTGGAGAAGGCCTTAATAGACATAGAAGCAGGGGGTCTAGCTGCCCCACGTGCAGGAGTAGAGATGTCCAACGGAATGTTGTCGGACAATTCTTGTGCGCCTGCTTCTTCGGTAGGAATTTCTGTAGCCGACTCAGCCGGGGCCTCTGTGGCCTCGGTTGTCGGAGGCATGCTTTCGGCTGATGGAAGAACCGAGGACTCGGTTTCAGCCGAAACCGAGACACTCGCGGTAGGCCTAACCGTGGTTTCAGCTGAAACTGCGGGCCGCAAGTGTCGGTCCTTTTCCTTGCGTTTTTTAGCTAAATGTGTGGTCGGAGTCTCCGATGGCATTTTATATGCAAAAGCGGGACCAAAAAACTCTTCAGCAAACTCCGACCGACGTCTAAGTGTCCGTCGGTTGAAGGAAGCACAGGCTAAACAAGTTGATACGTCGTGGTCTGGGCCTAAGCAAGGAAGGCAGTAAGAGTGGAAATCCTTATGAGGTATTTGTTTCCCACAAGTTAAACAATTATTTACTTTGTCTGACATCGGCTGAGGCAAGAAAGAGTCCCCAACGGGGTACTTAGCTTTTTTAGAAGTCTTCGGTAGCTGAAATCTCTGGATCTGACCGACCGGCACTTGCGAACAGCTTCTGCTTCGGGCACCGCGCAGCAAGAAAGACTGGGGAAAATGGCGTTGGCTGATGCCTTTATACCCCAGGAGCTATGACGTCGGGTGAAGTGCGACATCAGCCGAGGCCAGACCCAGACTTTGGAATCCGGCCGACCGAAGGGCTGCCTGAGGCAGGACAACCCATATGTTATGACTGCAGATGCATCCTTGAAGGACATCTTGCTACTACATTCATTACCAAAGCAAAAATTGTTCTACTCAAAGGGCATCCTTTTCTTATTCCTCTCTTAATACTTATTTCCTCACTTAACCAACCATTAATTAATACAGTTTATTATATTCATATGAAGTCACGCATGCATTTGTTATGTTATCACTTATACTACAGGACTTAAATATATCCTATAAAATTCCATACTGCATAATGTCAAAAGTTTTAAGTCTCCTACTATGATTTGAAGTTCTTCTTGGCCATTCAGTATGTCACTTACTAACTCTCTAACAACCATTAGCAATTCTAAACTTCCTCTACCTCTAGCACTATATATTGTACCTTGTATAATACTCACAAATTTTACTTCCATTCTATTTTATATAGTTTTAATAACATCTTGTAATCTGTATTATTCAGTACTATAAGCCTCCAATTCCTTACTTCATTCATTTTACATTTTTTCAGTATAAATTTAAGTATCCACTATATAGTTCCTTTTATTTGAAACACGCATTCAACCATTCATTTAACACTTCTATAAAATATTTCTTCTGCTCTATTGTCATACTTTTTATTCATTTGATACTCTACTCCATGAGGTCTTGCTGCTGTTTCTGCATTTACTTGTCCTAACATTCTGTCTAATTCCTCTAATACTTTTTTCTTTTCTAGATCCATTTTATCTTGATCTGAAAAAGTTTTTGCTGTCCATAATATTTCTCCTTTCTTTCAATATGTTTGAACATTTCTGGCACATAATCCACTATTTTCATTATATTTATTGATCCTTACATATTATACCCTTTTCATCTTTCAAGTCTCTCATTATTCTGTCTTCTTCTATTATTTTATTTAAATATGGAGCAACTTCTTTCTTTCCCTGTAAAAATATATTTGCTTAAATACTTTTTGTTTCATGACTTATCCCATTTTTTTTTTATTAATGAAGTATTTACTATTTTTTTTTCTAAATTACCAAATACCTCTTCACTTATAGTATTATACCTTTCTTCACTTCTTTCTTCTTATATTTTGCCACACTATAACATTTTTATATTTTCTCTTGAAAGATATCCACAATTCTGACCAACAATTCTGACCAATCTTTGTAAATGTTTCTCATACTAATGTGAACCTCCCATAATTCTAACCTTTTATTTCCCCTTTTCCTTCCCGTTTTTTGTCATTTAACCTTTTAAACCTTTTCCTATCGTAATATTTTTTGTCTTTTATCTTTCTACCTAAATACCTTTATGATCTGAAAAAAAATATTTCTATTGTATCTTCTTCTACAGGTTGCAATATTTCAGATATCAGAAAATAATCTATTTCCATTCTATGTATTCTCCTACTATATGTCCAGTCACTAGTATAACAAATACTCAATTTACCGCATCTCATAATTTCCATTACCTTTCTGACATCACCTCCTCTTTTCTATTTCCTCAAATCACAATTAAAATTACCAGCTATAATAAATTCCATATTTAAAACCACATAGTTTAGAATTGATTAAACATGTTTTCCCTTTCTTTGTTTCTAACATTTGTGTATAACTCAGTTATTCTATATACCTTCTCTTTCCTTTTGTATTTTGTCCTTTAACTCACCCCAAGAAATGTCCTTATCACTCTCGGTCTCACTCTTTGTCTCACTTGCCACCAGCAAATCCTAAAAAATATCATCCTACAACCCCCCCCCCAACTGGAGGTTGTAATAAGAACTTTGTTACTATCTATAAACTCTTCCACAAAACAACGCCTGCTGGAACCTGCATTCCAAATCCCGTGAAGGTCTGATTGCCTTCACTTTCCTCTCTGCTTCATCAAAATGTTTACACACTAAGCATTTTGTCAGAATAGGAAGGCTTGACCACTTTCCACATAATCCTACCACACTCCTTTTTCCCCATGCTGATTTAAAGTCTCAACTGACTTAACTTCCACATCAATCACTTTCCGCTCCTCTCAGATCAAAGACACATCTGCCAACTTATCTTCAAACATTGTAATACTTTAGAAAGAAATTAAACTGTCAGCAACAATTTCAGATGTCATATCAGTATGTCTCTTGCTTCTCTGAGCTACCTACATGACTGATGCAGAAACAGAAGTGCCATAGTAACAACAGTCCCATTCACAACAATGACGAGTAGGGAAGTTCCCTGATACCTTTCCAAATTTCTCACAATAGTATAAATATCACCTTGGGTCTTCCCTGAAAAGAAGCTACTAGCGGGACTAACCTGGTCAACAAAGGATAAATGAAATACAATAAATAAAGTCTATAACAATGATGTGTAGAAATCATGGGACAAATTTACTGAGAAGCCAGAAGTAACAAATAGAATGTCCACAGCATGTATAGCTAGCACATGGCAGCAAAAACCTGCATGAGAGTGATCAACTTGTACAGTTATCAAGTGTGTGGTAAAGTACAGATGGTAAAAAACACACATTAGCCAAGAGAGGCCACTGCAGGTGCATTCTCATTTTTTTCTTAGAAATGGTGACCAGGAGTTGATTATGTCAAGTAGGTGGTACAGAAAACGCAGCCCCTGTATAGAATGCCATTTCTAACACAGACTTTCACTCCTTGGCATTCTGCCTCAAAATTCTAGTCTCTGGGGCTCACTGCTGAGCTCTGATATCTTTTGTGGTGAGTTTCAGTGTGCAGGCTAAATTGGCTATAATTTTACAGTACTTACTGTTTGATTATAGCTGAAAATAGTTCATAATTACCAGGCTCATATGCCCAGTTAAAAACACATTAAAAAAGCAAATAAATATTTGGAATCACATAGTGCAGCACGCCCTGTAGTTAGCCAGAAGAGCACAATACTGCAGTATGTATCATAATGACAAAATATGGCATCCTTTTATTGTTCAGAGGCAGTGGGGTATATGTTGAATACAAAATAGACTGTAATGGCAGTAACACAGTGCGATATGTTGTGCAATTTAAAGAATTTCATCTTTGAAAATTGAAAGTGAGGATTGACTATAATTGCTCAAGGCTATATGCCTTGAAATACAATCTCCTAGCAAAACGTGCTCAAACAACAGACTGTAAAAGTCAGGAGCAAATGAAAAACAAAAAAAAAGTTTTTTGGGGGGAGGAGATGTTGCTTTTCCTCAGAAAAAGTGATCACTAGTAATTGTTTTTTGTCAGAGCAGGTGTAAACTCATGGTCAGTAAAAATACAACGAATTTCAACCAAGAAATACTCTATTAAGGCATATGCAACAGCACATGAGGAAATGATACATTGAACAATCCAAGCAAATGTGATATGAATCATCTCATACTGAAAAACGACAGTATATTTGTGAATAATAACTGGCATTTGAAGAAATTAAATATCAGTGAGTCAGGTCTGGAAACTACTTCAACATTTTTTGTCAGTTTCGACTAAGAAGCTAAGTGAGTTTAATGTAAAGAAAAATGACTTTAGTTTTGCAAAGACTTTTATAAAATTAAGAAGTGTATGGCTGTGAAAGAAAAAAAAGGACAATGTCTTCTGTCCCTTTGGACTACTTTTCTCCTGAAACAAATTACGATGCACAGCATTCTATAAGTTAAGACATTATTTTTATTTTATTTTTTGTGTATCCAGTTATTTGAGGTTTATGTGAATGACAATAATCTGCCAAGAAGGCATGTCATTTCCACAAAGGCAGTTTCAGAGAAGACCTCTCTAATGATGAAACTGGATGAAATGCCATTTATATTGAAGCACTTCAGTGGTTATGTAATCTAAGTGAAAAGTATATGTTTTATATTAGCACAAAACCAATTTCTTGGCTTGCATCCTAGATGGCTTTCATAAGCATTAAACATATAAAGTCATAAAAATGTCATAAATGAAATGCAGTATTTGCTTACTGTTAATGAACTCCAAAAGATGTCAACATTTTTTGTATGAGCATTGAAAAGGAGTTTTACTTGAAACCTTTGCTTTTTTGTGTCATATTAAATGTCATATATTTCCGAGGTGTTGAAGAATTTCTTTATTTTGGTTTTGGTTGTTTTCCTATTTGGAGTCTTCTTTGACTATTATGGAACTGGTTTTACTTGTGTTCTATCCTTTGTAGAAGGCCCCAGATGATGTTACTGCCCTGGTAGAATGAGCTCAAGGCCATGAGGGCAAGGGGAAAGGACATACCATGCAGAGCAGAACAAAAGGAGATAGGCTTAGTGATCCAGTTTGCAACAGTTTGCTTAAACAGTAGTTGGGACAATTTTGAGTGCATAAAGGAGACATAACAGTTGCCCAGATTTTCTAATGGATTTGGTTTTGTCAAGATAAGATCTTAATTGTGTGTGAACATCTACAGTATTGCAATCTTTCCCCAGTTTTATGGATTGGAAAAGAAGTTAGGGTGATTTATAGCCTGGTTAAGCGACCATTTGTTCACTACTTTAAGCAAGAATGAAGGGTTAGCTCTAAAGCTCACCCTGTCCATGTGAAAAATAAGAAAGGGTGAGATTGCAATGAGAGAGTGAAGCTCTGAGACTCTCCTAGCTGAAGTAAGAGACAGAAGTTTAACAGTTTTCCATGTGCAGAATTTGAGGTTTGTTGAGAATGCCGGTTCAAAAGGAAGCAAAATAAGTTTTTATACCAAAAAGTTGAGATCAAAAGGAGGATTTAAGGACTTTCTTAGTGGTTTAAGATGCAGTACCCCTTTAAGGAATAAACTGTCTCATGTACGGACTTAAGAGGACGATTGAGGGGTAGACATGCTGAAATGGCTGAAAGGTGAGCTTTCATGTAATAGTAGGCCAGCCTTGTATTCATGAGCTCACATAGATATTTTACTATGGAAGGTACTTGTGATTTGTTCAGGTCTTGTCCATTCCTGTAACATCAAAAGGAAACTCTCTTCCATTTGACTATGTAGGATTTTTGAGTAGAAGGTCTCCTGGCTCCTTGGAGAACCTTAATTATGCCCTTTGAAAGGAATTAAAACCTTATCATCTAGAGGGTTATACTCAGTGATGACAGGCTGGGGTGTAGTAGTGATCCCTTCTGCTGTGTGATGAGATCCACTTGTAGTGGCATTTTATGGTAGCTACCCCTGGTGAGGTGAAAGAGAATAGGAAACCAATGTTGTCTTAACCAGAAGGGGATCACTAGTAAGAGTTTTGGCTCTTTTTTAGCCTTCAGAAGAACCCTTAGGATGAGAAGTACAGGAGGAAAGAGGCAGAGGCATCTCCCTGTCCATCGAAAGGTGAAAGCATCTGTCCTCCAGACTGATGAGCAAGGGTCCCTGATGCAAAAGAAGGAGAGCTGTTTGTTGATATCTAAAGCTAAGAGATCTAGTTGAGGTGTCCCCCAATGGTGGAGGATGTCCAGGTAGACCTGTCTGTTCAGGATCCATTTGTGAAGTCCTCCAAAGTCCCACTTAGTGCATTTGCCAACACAGGGTCCTGTGATGGAATATATGTGGATACTAAAGATATGTTTTCTTAGTGGCAGTCTCCTAGGTAGTCTATGCTAATCTGCATCGTTCATAAGACCTGTTACCTCTTTGTTTATGTACCACATAACTATGCTGCTGTCTGTAGACAGTATTAGGGAACCTGGCCTCCAGACATAGGAAAAGACTAGAAGAACTTGGATGAGGGCCTTCAACTCCTTCATGTTGATGTGTCCCTTTAGTGGTTTTGGTTGCCATCTGCTCTGAATTCAGTATGTTCTTGTCCAGACTCCCCTTCTTGAACTGGAAGTGGTGGGGTGTATGGAAGTCCTGGATTGAGTATCAACTGGTCCCTCCACCATGAGAACTATCTCCTGATATAAGGTAATAGTGTGATTCCTGTGTCTAGAGGGTAAGAGTGCTGAAACCAAACTGTTTTCAGGTACCACTGAGTTTTCCTCATGTGCCGTCTGGCTTGAGCGAGCAGTGGAAAAGATGCTGCCATGAATCCAAAGACCATTAGCATTTCCTTTGCAGAGCACTGGCTGCAGGAGTTCAGGTTGTGAAAGTAATTTGCAAGGTTCTACACATTTTCCTGAGGCAGGTAGTCCTGCATATTTATGGTGTCCAGTCTGCAGCTCAGGAAAACTAGGTTCTTAACTGACTGCATGGAAGACTTATTGTAGTTGATGGTGAGCCTCAAGTGTGAGAGGAAGTTCAAGGTTAGTTGGAGGTGTTGGCAGAAGTATTTTAGGAGAGGAAGCTTGGATTAACAAGTCATCTAAGTAGGGAAAACTCTGGATTCTCTGTGTTCAACAAAAGGCAAATGCTGATTTGTAAAAACTCTTAGGGCTGTGGAAAGTCCCAAAGGTAAAGCAGTAAACTGAAAGTGAGATGACCCAGAACAAACCCTGAATCTCTTGTAAGGGGTGGTATCGAACTGGAATATGAAGGCAAGCATCTTTAAGATGAAGAGATACTACAAAAGCCTAAGGTCGAATGAACAGAAGCAGAGATTTAGTATAGGTCTCCATTGCCCTTCTTTCCTTCGTACTAGGAGAAGTCTGGAGTAAAAGTCTTTTCCCACAAATTCCTGGGGTACTGGTTCTATTGTGCATTGTGCCTGCAACTCCCATAGGATGGATGGAAGCAGGTACATCTGGTTGTGGTGAGGGGTTGGCATGCATTTAGTTTAGGGACTTCCAGCCAGGATATGTCATACTCCTGATAATGTTTTCCTGGGTGAAGACTAACTGGGTGAGTGGAAGGGCCTAGGTGACGGTAAGGATGGACATGAGACTTTGTAGACAGTCATAAAGACTTGTCTCCAAAGGGAGGCATTCTCTGGTTATCTCTTTCTGGGGCCCTTTCTGTGTTTCTGGCTGTGCCTAGGATCTCTTCTAAAAAATGTGGTGTTTTTTGGGGTAATTCCTCTGGTACTTAGGTACACAGATTAATGAAAGTTATCTGCATTTGTTCATGGTTTATCCCTGTTCTTGAAGGGTTTTGGAAAGGCTGGCTGCCTGAAGTCCAAACAAGAGGTTTTTGTCTAAAGGGGAGTCTATGATTTAGCTTTCAAAGTAGATTGTGTAACCATGCACACCTGTATTGGATGGAACCAGTGGTAGCTGTTCCCGATGAGGTCTCTACAGGATCATAACTACATTTAATGCTGTGTT
This sequence comes from Protopterus annectens, assembly GCF_019279795.1. Lineage (NCBI taxonomy): Eukaryota > Metazoa > Chordata > Ceratodontiformes > Protopteridae > Protopterus > Protopterus annectens. The sequence goes on along the minus strand of NC_056743.1, from coordinate 1,349,358,705 downwards.
TGGTTACCTGTCTGGCCTGATTACATAAGGACATTTGTTGTTTAGAATCAGTCTCTTGTGGGTACACCACTATCTTGTTTAAGGATTTGAGGATGGATATCAAATACTTAGTCCTTTGGGTTTGGAAATGTATACCCCTGAATACCAAAGTAGAGGAGGTATAAACCTTTTTACCCCACCTATCCATGGCTCTACTAACCTTATCTGAAGGGAGGGCATTAGGTAGTAGCTTAGAAGGTTTATCAGAAGAGAGTGATACTGCAGAGGGGTCTTGCACAGGATTTTTAAACAAGAAATTAAGCTCATCAGGGACTATATAAATTTTGTTTAGTCTTTTGGGGGTAGGAGGCAGCGAGTCATGGGCAGAAGAGCCGGCTTGAAAGGCATCCAAGAAGGCCTCAAGAACAGGGTGAACTGGGGAAGGGGTGGGACACCCCATTTCCAAAAGTTGTAACATCTTTTCTGAACCTCTGTAATCCGCCTAGACTCCCACTCAGAATGTTTCATCATGTTTAATACTGTCTTCCCAAAAGGAGCTTCTTCCACAGGAGAATCAGGAGAAAGGGAGGCTTCATCCTCTGAATGCAGTTGGTCAGGGGAGTGGATTTAAGATGAATAAGCCAGAGGAATGATCTGAATCAGAAGCCTCCTCATCTTCAGAAGGAGATGAAGCCACAGCATCCTTTTGAGGGAGTGGTGGTGATGATGGGGGAGCTGGGAAGAAAAGCATGGTGGATTCAGGGCCATAACGGCCTTGTACAGGCCTTGAGAAAAGTCTATCCATTCCTTCTACCTTGAAGGAGAAGGAGGAAGGAGAGAAGTTACATGTTTAGTTTTTTTGGCATGTCTTCTTAGGCGTGACATTCACCTGAACCAATTCAAATCCCTGACACACTTCAATAAGTTTACCTGGGATCTCCTCCCTAACTAGTATCTGGAGAATGGCATCTGGAATCTCTGAGATAATGATACATGACACAGCTTTATCTGTGGGTTCCTCAGTCATAAAAGCCTCCAATATCATACCGGCCTCCAACAGAGTCTTGGTAGAGGGCATCTGAAAGGAAACGGATGTACCATGGGTTCTAAAATCTCAGCAGGTATGCTGGAGTCAGAAAGAGTCAACTGAGTTTCTCGTCTAGGTCTCTTAAGCTTCTTCTTAGGTGGTGGCAGTATGCCTGTGGAAGCAGAATCCATCATCTTGGAGTGGGCCAAGCTTTTAAGGCATTATGTCTCCAGAAAGGTATTGAGCGAGGACAAACTGGATCACAACACCTTAGGTACAAATGATTGGCACATGGAAGAGACCTTGTAGATGTGTTCTGCTCCAAGGCAGAGCAGACACTAGGTATTCAAGTCTTTGTATAGAATTTGCCTATTGCCTACTGTACTTGCACTACTTCTCCTAACCGACATCTAAATATGGCAAGGAAAAACACTTTAGAAAAGCAAAGAAAGGTTCCCAACGGGGTGCTTATCTTTTTTTTTACTTGAAATAGAGGTACCAATGACCAAACTGCAAACAGACAGACAGATATACAACCTGCTTTCAGGCTGGTGGCAAGATAGTCTAAGCAATTACACTCGTATGTTTGCCAATATACTCCTACTCTTATGAGGTGAGGTCACATGTCAGACATACTATCCTGAAAACTTAAAGCTTTGGTGCCGAGATTGGACATCAGCAGTGATAGCCCATTCATCATGAATACTGCAACAGTGATTTCAGTCAGGACATCACTTCAGTTATATTTAACATGGTGACCCTCCATGGAAATTCTAAAAGTGGGCTGAATCCTAACAAGCAAATCCACTAGGATAGAAACAGAAGGAGGAAAGACAAAAGGCAAAAGTATCAATACATCTGAGTCCCGCAGTACCAGGGTAACTAAAGGTATGAACCAATGGGCAAGTGGTCATAAGTCAAATGTGTGCAAAGCAAATATTCTTGAAGCAAATGGCCACTGACCTCACCATTTACATACAGATATAATTCACCTGATGATAGAATGTAATGCAGCCTGCAGTTAATTTAGAAAGGATTCATCTAGCAGCTGTGAGCTTTTTCTATCACTGAAGCAAAGGAAATGAACAGCTATTTATTCTTCTTAAAATCTTGCACTCACAGCAGATAAACACTGTGCTCGGAGTGCACATCCAGGCTATAAAGGACTCTTGCTCATCTGGGTTCCTGTCTGGCAAAGAAAACTGGGATGAATGGACTAGTCCAGGGACAATTCAGAAACCAATTTTGGGAATACATATGGTTTGATCATAAGGGAAACTTGACTGTTTTGAAAGGCCAGATAAAATTAAATATCCTTAATGACTTGTAGATACAGGACTTTGTGATCAGAGGGGATGATCATCAAGCAAACAATTTTCCAAGACACAAACTTCAATGGCATCTAACCAATTTGCTTGAATTAGAGGATAGGCAAGGCTGTCAGTTCCACATGCAGGAAGTGTCTCTCTGTGGTGGATGGAGATGCAGAACCATCCTTAAGAACTACTTGATTAGCCAGTGCTGGGCCACAGTCTCGCCCTCCTCAAGGTTATGATAAGCAGAGTATGTACTCTGTCTATGAAACAAGTGAAGCTGAAATAATCCAGCTGCCTGAAAAAGATCATAATCATCTGTAAACCAACTGATTAAGGAATAACTGGCAGCATTCTACCAAAACTGAGAATATTTTCCATTTGACACAGTATGTTTCCTGGGAAGAAGGCCTCCTAGCAGTATCAGTCACTTCTTTTGTCTCTGCTAAAGCTCAAGCAGGATCAAAGAATTTACAGCAGGAAGCAGATCCTGAGATAAAGTTACATGTTAACCTAACAGTGATGGGATACGTGGCAACAGCCGCAAGCTTTCTGTATTACAAGATGTCTGACTTCTTCAAACCACAGCCTTTCCAGCCATCAGGAGGTGATCAGGATTAATTTTGGTTGTTCTCCTCTGAATTTTGTGAAAGGTGTGAAATCAAATAGAATGGAGAGAAGGTGTACAGGAATTTCCCTTGGGCTATTTCAAACTTCCCCTTCCCATACCAAGCAGAAAAAAATGAGACGAACCATGTTCGCTCAGATGTAAAAACAGTGTTCTTCCTGGGCAGGAACAGTTGACACTGATGAGTGTCTAAATCATCTGACATAGGATAAGGGAAGAATTCTATTTTCTGTCTAATTCCAGATAATGCAGCCATGAGAGTATATATCTAAAAAATTTCCATAAGAAGTCCTCTGACAAGGCAACCGGCAGCCAGATGCCCAGATATGGGAATAAATGGGGTTCTTGCCAAGCTTAGCCATCACCTTAGTAAACATTTTGGGTGCAAATGAAAGTCCAAATAGCAGCACTTTATAATGACAGTGACACCTATGCAGAGTTAATAGAGCCTTCTGTGTGGACTATAGACAGTAATGCACCAAAAATAAGTCTATCTTATCCAAGAACAACACCAGGTGTCCTGCAGAAGAAGATGCATAACTCCCCTGAGACGTTATTACCTGCAACTTGATATTTAAGATTTGATCGATTAACTCACTAAGATCCAATATGGGTGGAAGTTTTCCACCCACTTTAATTCCAAAAAAACAATTGAACCACGGCATACTGGAGGAAAGATCCCAGGTGAGCAATCATTGGTCTCACTTCCTGTTTCACCTCTTTCTAAATGGAGGTTCCAGATGCACAAATGTTGCCACCTTCTCATGCAGTGGTTGCCCATATGCCACTCTCATCTCCTGTTCAGGTGGAAACAGTATGATGGCTGTTACCGCATATTAAGTGTGTCTTATCCACATTACAATGATATCGCCATAAAAGTATTGCCCTTCTCTTCCCTTAGTAACTATTTTCAGTGATTTTACTGGCCACTAAGAATGTTGTGTCTAAATCTCTGATATTACAGGACAAGACTTATGTGCATGTGCCAACACTATGTGCTATCAGTAATATTTGGATCAAGTTCATCTGGCTGCACCAGTGAAGGATGTTTACAGTGGTGGACTGTCCAGAAAATCTTCTGTATACTTACTCACTGGGTAGGCTGCTATGGAATAATGGTTGCAACATCATAGCAGCTGGCTGCAGATCACAGTAATTAGCTCCTGTCCATTTTTGTCTCTCATAGCTTGCTTTAGTGAGCACTCTTAGCAACATGTAAAATCACAAAGAAAAAATATTCTGGTAGCTTTTGTGAGTTACAGTGATAGCATACAAAAGTTATGCGCTTACCATAATGATAGATCTGAAAAAGCAGATATGTCTTCTATAACAGCAGGACTAAGGCTGGCAAGCATTAAGACCACTTAGCAAGTAAACCTTCCCAGAATGCCAATTTCCTTTCTAAGGTAAACTTCTCCAGATATCCAAGGTGGCATTTAAGGTTACAGCAAAAGAAAAAGGAAAGATTCAGGGGCAACTATGGCAGGAGTAAGGGGAAAGTGGGTGGGTATATTAGGCAGGATGGACCTGCTCTTCTTGAGTTATCAATGCAGTAAGTACACATTTTTGTATCTGCTAAGAAGAGGCATGATCTCCATAACAGTAGGATTGGTTCCCAAAAAAATCCCTCCTTATGGGAAAACACTGATAATTACACTGGCACCAAAGGAAGACCCAAAGCTGGAATCATGTCTAGCTAAAGTGCTTTGCAACAGTGCTGAGAGTGGGACAATGAGCTGCTGTAGAGCTGCCATCCAGAGCTACAGTTGGAAAAAAACAGCTACGGAAATAGCGACTGCTCTTTCTGAATAATCCTCTGGTACTGCGTCAAGCAGCTTAAGAACAGAGAAAGATGAACTGACTGGTTAGGTTGGTCTTCATGGTATCTACTGGCATAAAAGAGAGTCAGTGTAAAAAGCGATCCTCTCCCTATGAAACAGTAGATATAGGGGAATAACAGATGATACATGCATTTCTGAAATTCTCCAAGCAGAAGTGAACACCAAAAAATATTTTTTTTACAAAAGATGTATTTCAGATCACCTGAAGCCTAGGTTCAAAGGGGAGTAAGGTCTCCATTTCTAGACATGCCTCAACATCAATGTCAAAAATACAAGGAGCCTGGAATGAAGTATCAATAAAGGTCACCTTCTTGTCCTTAGCAGTGTTGACCAAGTGTGGAGTGGTGCATGTCTATGCCAGGCAGGTCCTGTAGCTCTGATCATACTTTCTAAAGTATTATATGTATGTGAATCATAAGGCTGGTTACAATGGAAGCAACTCAGGAATGTAAGAAGAGTGTGTCTTTCATGGGTTTAATCTGTAACTGCACAATATCTCCCAATCCACCATATGAGTCTCATAATTCAGCACCCACATAGCACAGATGGCTGATGCATACACCTTCTTCCCAAATTTGTTCACTGCTCTGCATTCCCATTTTAGGAGATGGACACCTGGACTATGGGGAATCAGAACCTTTTTAAGGCCTCCAAAAGAGGCAAGTGTGCAAGGTATGGCAGTCTCTGACCAAAACCCCTACTCTGTCAGGGCCCAGAGGATGAAAACAGGCTTTTTAGGAACTGGGGCTACTTTACTGGAGTTATCCTAAGCTACGTTAGTGATAAAGTACAGTTGTGTACACTTACCATAAATGTAGATGTTCGAGTGTATTCACTGTTGCAGTCATTACATTTGGGAAATCTGCTGGCAGGTTGCCCTCAGTTGGCCTGATTAACAAAGTCTTGGGTCCTGCATCAGTTGCTGTCCCTTCTTCCATGACATCAGGTCGTCAGGGGTATAAAACATGCAGCCAACGCTATTACATCAGTTTTTCTTGCCCCAGATGTCAAGTGTCCCCCAAATGGGATGCAAAATATATAAATAATTTTAAACACAAAAATATATACCTCCAAACAAAAGCAAATGCACCAAAAAGGCTTTTAAGTGTAGAAAAATAAAGGAGAGGCACAGTAAGAGAAAAAACAGGGGGCTGGAGGAAGGGTAACCAGGACTGCAACAGTGAATACACTCGAACATCTACATTTATGGTAAATGTACACAACTGTACTATGTTCTTTATGTTTCACTGTTGCAGTCATTACATTTGGGTAGATTCCCAAAGCTAAGGTTGGGAGGATGGATTTACACAGTATTAGGACTGACTAAAAGGCCCTGCAAAACAGGAGTGGCGCCAGCTCTGGATTTAGAGAAAATTGATAAGTGATAGTGCTTAGTGAAAGTATGAAGTGAACTCCAGGTAGCAGCTTCTAGAATATCCCTGGTAGGAATACCTCTGAGAAAGGCTGTAGAAGTAGATACAGCCCTGGTGGAATGGGATCTGATCCCCTGGGGACAGGTTTTCCATGGTGCTTATAGCAGAAATTAATGCAATAGCTTATCCATTTGGAAATGGTTTGATTTGAAATAGCCTTTCCCTCTGCCCCTGCAGCAAATGCTACCAGCAGTTGTTAGATTTAGTCCTGTCCAAGTAAACTCTAAGTTGTCTGTGTACATCCAATGAATGCAGAATCCGCTCTCCTTTGTTCTGTGGATTGAGAAAGAAAGTTGGCAAATGAATGGACTGATTAAGAGCCTCACTGGATACCACCTTGGGCATGAAGGATGGGTTGGTCCTGAGTGACACCCTGTCTGCATGAAATATGATGAAAGGCTCCACTGCCATAAGGGCCTGTAATTCAGAAATCCTTCTAGCTGAAGTGATTGCTAAAAGGAAGGAATTTTAAGTCTGCAGTAGCAGCTGGCTCAAAGGGAGGTAGAGTGAGTTTTTCCAATACAAAGTTAAGGTCCCAGGCAGGGGTTGGAGCTCTCTTGGGCAGCCTTACGTTTTTGGCCCCTCTGAGATACTGCTTTAACAGATGATGAGAGAAGGGGGGGGGGTTCTGTATTGTAATGAGCTGAAATGGCGAAGGCATGGATTTTTATGGAAGAAAAAGACAGGCCCTTGTGAAGCATCTCAGTTAAATATTGCAAAATCTGAGGTAAATTGGGCACTGTTGTGATCATCCCTTGAGACTGATTCCAGGCACAGAATGTTTTCCATTTGTCAGCATAAGATTTTCTGGTACTAGGTCTTCTCACCTCCAAAATGAATTCCATCACAGGTTTGCTGAGGGATGCTAAGGGGGAATTTAAGTGATTAGCCAAGCTGCAAGATTCAATGTTTGGAGCTGAGGGTGCAGAATTTGGTTGTTCGGCTGAGACAGTAAAGAAGGTGACTGAGGCAGGTGCCATGGAGGAAGTTGTGACAGACTGCGTAGGAGTGGGTACCAGTGTTGGCGAGGCCAGTCTGGAGCAAGCAAAATCATCTTTGGTTTGTCCTGTTTGACTTTTAGTAGAACTTTGGAGAGCAAAGGCAGAGGGGGAAAAGCATAGACTGAAGGACAGAGCATCCACTTTCCAGACATTTTGGGAGGAGGTCTTGTGCAAAATTTGTCCAATTGGTAGTTCTGGGGTGAGGCAAAGAGATCTATGTCTGGGCTCCCCCATTTGTGTGTCAACATGTTGAAAATCCATGGATCCAGTTTCCATTTGTGTGGGTCCATGAGATTTCTGCTTAGATCATCTGCCAAAATATTCAGCTTTCCTGGCAGGAATTGGGCTTGTAGATGTACTTGATAGTTCAAGGCCGTGTTCCACAATGCCATGGCTTGTCTGCAGAGGGGGTAGGAAGGTGTACCCCCTGCTTGTTTATGTACCACATAACTGTGGTGTTGTCCGTCTTTACCATTAATTGCCCTGGACGAAGGTAGTCCTCGAAGGCTGTCAGTGCTTTCTGTATAGCTAGCATTTCTTTTTGATTGATAGGAAGGTGCATTTGATTCAAGCTCCATTTGCCCTGAATGCACTTCCCTGCCAGATGAGCCCCCCATGCATAGTCTGATGTGTCTGTAGTTAGGGTTTGGGTGGCAGGGGGTGGTGTGAATGGCAGTCCCTTGTTTTGGTGGCAGGCCTCTGCCCACCATAGGAACTCTAGTTGCAGGCAAGGTATGATAGGAATCATTGTTTCCAGGCTGTGAGAATGATGACTCCATAAACTTTTTAAGTACCACTGAAGTTTTCTCATATGCAGACTTGCATATGGAATTAGAAGAATGCAGGAGGCCATGAACCCCAAGGCTTGCAGTATTTGTCTTGCTGATAGCAGGGTTTTTGTGGCCACCTGATTGAAGTAAGTCACCAACTGAATTTGCTTTTCTGGCATAAGTTAAGCCATCTAGGCAGTTGTATTCAAGCTTGCACCCGGGAATGTTATTTTTTGAGAGGGTACTAGTTGTGATTTCATTTTGTTTATGGTGTACCCTAGACAAGTTAGAACCCTTTTTACAAATGCCAGATGTTTTCGAAGAATGGCCTTGTTTTCTGCCTGAATTAGACAATCCTCCAGGTATGGATATATTTGAATATTTCTTTGCCTGCAAAATGCAATTACTGGAGCCAGGCACTTTGTAAAGACCCTGGGTACAGTAGATAAGCCAAAGGGCAGTGCAGAGAACTGATAATGCAAAAAGTCTGCTATGAAGTGGAGGTATCTTCTGCAAGATTCCCTGATTGGGATATGCAGGTATGCCTCTTTTAGATCTAGAGTTGCCAACCAGGCATCTTTGCCTAGCATAAGAAGTAACTGGTGAAGAGTCAGCATCTTGAATTTTGGAATGTCCAGGAAAGTGTTTAGAGTAGACAGGTCCAGAATTGGACATCATGATTTGTCTTTTCTGGGTACCAGGAAAAGTATGGAATAGAAACCTTGTCCCTTTTTCTCTTCTGGTACCGGTTGAATAGCTCCCATGTTTAGGAGGGAAAGTACTTGTTTCTGAGCCTCTGCCCACTGACTTGGGGGCAGGTCTGGCCATCCGTTTGGAATTGGCAATGTGTGGAAATGAAATCTATATCCCTGGGACACTATTTAAAACCCATTTGTCCTGGGTTATAAGTTGCCATTTTTTTTAATAAAGTGCCAGTTTTCCTTCCAAGTGGCGGCTAAAAGGTAAGTGTTTGGTAATTCTAAAGGAAAGTGACTGAGACTGTTTACCATATGGAGGTGTCTTGTTGTTTCAAGATTGGAAGAGGAGGCACCCCATTGCTTAGTTCTGAAAGTCCCTTGGGAATGAAACTTGGTGCTTTTGACATTGTCTGGGTCTGGCTTAAGTGGCTCTGGAAGGAACTGGAAAGGACCAGTTCTTAGTAGGCCAGTGCCTACTAAATCTTGGAGGTTATACTTGTAAGAAATCTTTCACAGTCTGCATAGATTTAGCCTTATCTTCCATCTTTTTTAGAACTTCTTCAGCCTTATTGCCAAACAGATGGTCCTGTTGCAAAGGAGCATCCAACAATTTTGCTTTAACATCATCAGGCAGAGATTGCTCCTTAAGCCAAGCATGCCTTCTAAGCACAGATCCAGTAACAGCAGCCCTGCAAGAGGCCTCCAAAAAATCAAAACCACATTGCAAAGTATGTTTTCCAACTTGTTCAGCTGAATGCAATAAATCCTGTAAATCTTTATTTTCCACACAGTCAGAAATCAACATCAGTTTCTGTTTAAGTAGTCCCATGATATGCTGTTGATATTTTAGCATATAAAATCAACAGTTTAAAGCCCTGATTGCCAAGGTTGCAGAAGTATAAACCTTTTTTCCCCACCTATCCAGTGCCCTGGAGTCTCTATCAGAAGGGGTAGGATTTTTAGCAGAAGAAGCCTTAATGCCCTTGGGCCCCTGAAAAATGGTTTCAGGGTCCGTAACAGGATTTTTGAAAAGGAATTTGTAGGAATCAGGAACCCTGTAGTATCTGTCTGGCTTACAAGGGGCCAGAGGCAGAGAATCAGGGGCAATACTGGATTCTGAAAACACATCATCAACAATGTCTAGTACAGGAGGTATAGCCAAAGGCCTATGCTGAGGAAGAAGAAGAAAATCCCTAAGCCTCTTTTTGGATTCAGAAAAATCCTGACTTTCCCAGTGGAAATGTTCCCTTTAGGTATGTAACTTTTCCCCAAAAGAAAAATCCTCAGAGGGGGAGAAGCAGAAGGAATGGAATCCTCTGCGTCAGAGTCCTCATAAGTAGGTATAGACAAATCTTGTTCATTAGAAGAGTCAGATGAAATAGAATCCTGTTCAGAAGATTCATAATCAAGTTCAGCCCTAGGCCTCTTTGAAGGTGGGTGTTGGCTACCCCTGATTAGAGTAATTAAATCTTCAGCCATTTCGATCATTTGTTTTTTAGGCATAGGGGCCTGCACATGTGGCCTAGGCATTGGTTTTTTAGACATAGATTGAGATTTTGGCCTTAATATTGAAGATGGCATTGGTTTAATATACAAATCTGTAGGACTGAATACACCCTCAGAAGCCAGTGCCTGCACAGCGGCTCCGGACCCATCCAAGGTAGAGACATCTGCGGGTTCCATAATTGACGCATCTCGCGGCATACCAGACTCCGAATGGGTCTCAGTAGAGGCCTGCAAATCAGAAGTAGTGGGTATCAGGGGCTGCGAGAGTGCCTCACTGAGTACCGATGAACTGGCGACTGGCTTAGGAGAAGCGTCGTCGGCAGTTTTGGACCTCAACGGCCTATCTCTGTCTTTTTCTTTGTGTTTTTTAGGTATTCCGGTAGTCGGATAGCTAACTGATGTCATTTTTGGATAATTAAATGGTGATCCAAAATATTTAGAAGCAAAAATGTACAGACGACAGATAGTACGTTGATTAAATAAAGCACAGAACCAACAGGAAGGTACGTCGTGGTCAGGGCCTAGGCAAGAAATACAGCACAAGTGAAAATCCTTATGAGGTATTTGCTTCCCACAAGTAATACAATTATTAACTTTTACTGACATCGGTAAGGAGCAAGAAAAAGTTTCCCCAACGGGGTACTTAGCTTTTTAATTGAAGACTTTGGTACTGAAACTTGAAAACGAAAATTTCAGGAGTCGGCCGATCGGCACTTGTGAACTGCTTCTGCTTCGGGCACCGCGCGGCAAAAAAGACTGATGTAATGGCATCGGCTGCATGTTTTATACCCCTGACGACCTAACGTTATGGAAGAAGGGACAGCAACTGACGCAGGCCCCGAGACTTTGTTAATCAGGCTGACTGAGGGTAACCTGCCAGCAGATTATCCAAATGTAATGACTGCAACAGTGAAACATGAAGAACATCCTCCAGGATGTTAATCACAGGAGGAAGTACCCAGAGGGATTGCTGGGTAGTCTTTCAGGCCTTCTGCAGCCTCCTCTGTAGTGAGGACATTGGATTAGTGTTACCAACTAAATCCACCAAAAAGACACAACAAGAAAGTTCACTGAATCATAATTTACTGTTTGTAGTTAAGTGCTTTCGGCAAGGATAATCCAAGCCTTTCTCAGAATAATTCAGGCTCAAACACCACATATATGAGCATTATAATGACATCCGGATGAGGAAAGACACTAGTGCTGTGGCTAGGCATATAAATTAATATCATGAGCATAAATTCAAATTTTTAGACCTGGAGCATGTACGAGTTAACCCTAGGGGTGGACCATGGAAACTGATTTTAGAGCAAAGGGAATTGTCGTGGATTTTGTTTTTAAATGCAGCTTCATCTCCAGGACTAAAAGAAATAGTTTCTATTTCTAGTGTATTGAAATTGAGAAGATTTGATAGATTAATTTTTTATATAAAATATATATATATTTATCAAATGTTTTCAATATTGCATAGCTCTTTAAATTAATTACTTATGTTTGGGTATTTAAAGGGTGGTCTTATGACTGTTTGAATTGTTCTGAGGAAGGCTTGGATTACCCTTGCCGAAAGTGCTTAACTACAAACAATAAATTTTGATTCAGTGAACTTTCTTGGTGGACACTGGATTAGTGTACCAGCACCCCAACTGATGACCTAAATCTAAGTATTCTCCCAATCTGAAGTCACCTAGGAGGGCTGGGATGCAGGGGGTACTGGCATCCTTCTCATCACTGTCAGTACTTGCTGCAAAACATTCTGGAGGGAAGTCAAGGTGCTTCCTCATGTATTTGGCCTTCCTAGGTTTCTTGTGTGGTTAGTATAAAGAGGAGGAAGTGGCCCTCTCATTTAAAGGTGCAGTCGTGGGAGGTGCCAATGGAGTTGAGGTCTCCTTGACTTGCTGATGAATAAAAGCTTGTAGGTTCAAGTGGTCAGAAGTAGATTGTTCCAGTAGACTCGGAGCCAGCATTAGGGCTAAGGGCAAAGTATCAATGGGAACCACTGCAAATGGGCTTGCTGGTTAAATATCAGAGTTGATATTGAGTACTGCACTGATGTGGAGGGCTTTAATTGTGAAAGCCTCAGAACCAGATCAGTTAGACTTAATATCAACAGTGAAAGGACCAGTGCTGACACTTGTGGAGAGCACCATCAGTGCCCAAAGTAATGGTATTAATAAAATGAATACTGAAGTGATGCCCAAGGACAGAATCAACACCAGCTATATGGTGCTGAAACTCATGTCACACTCAGAACAACACCATAAGCACTGGTGGACCTGGAATTCTCCATGTCAGAGCCAAATGAATACATTTTGGCACTGGGGAGATATCAGGAGGATGCCAGTGGACTACATTTGCTTTGACAGAAGTAAGGGACCGGGCACCAGAATGCAATGAAGACTTGGAGAAGCTTGGCATTACAGTACATTACTGGACTGAGAGAAGGAGCTTGGCAGCCTGGGAAAGTTTTACTGCTAAGTAATCTTAATGCTTGCTGACTTTAAGCCTTCTGTTATGAAGGCTGGACCTCCTCTTACCAGATCTTCCAATTATCCTGATGTCAGCTGTGGACTACTAGGGTCATTATCTCTCAAATCACCATTGTAATAGCAGTAGAAACAGCATCAAGGTGGAGGAGATAATTAACATCACTGCTGAAGAAAACAAGTCCACATCTCCTAGCACTGATGGCTTTATGGCTCACTTTTGCCATGACTACTTACTGACTTTGGCTCCTCTGTTAGCTAAACTTTAAACACAATTACTATAGAAAGGTTTCATGACCAGTATCTTATCAAGCCAAACATATCCTCGTACACAAAGTTAACACAAATCAACATTTTTACAAAGACTATACCTCTTATTAATTTACATATTAACATTTATTAAAATTCTGGCTGCTACTTTAGTAAAGAGATTTAAGTCAACTGTTCTCATTACTGACACTTACAATTATTGATAATACTAACATCTGACTAGGTGTTAACCCAACAACCTAAACATAGTCTAGTTTCAGGTGGTCTACCTAACACACTAAGTAACCACTCCCCTACCTAAGCTATATGGAAGTATAATAAAAAATGAAGAACAGTCGCTCATAACTGAACACTCAAAAATAAATAAATAAAAGGCTGACAAAAACAGTTTAATCAGGTTACTTAAACAGTATAATAGGTATACAATCCAATGCCTACCCTTAGACAAAGCAATTACTTTAACAGCATGTTTCTGACAATTCTCAACTCTACTGCTCCCTTAAAACAAAAGAGAGTAAAATCTAACCATGTACCCCAGATGACTCTATAAAAAAAAAAAAATAAATAAATAAAGCAACTTAAGACCACTAGAGATGGGACTCCATATGGAAAGAGTGGCAGATACACAAAGCCTAACTTTACAAACATACAGAACCATTATAAACCAGGTAAAACAGTAAAAACAGACAAAAATAGTTACTTTTAATCCTTACAGAAATTACATAAAAATGATCACAAAAATTTCTGGAAATCCATCTAAGACCTACTAAAGCCCAGCAAAACAAACACACCCAAACCTATACCCAAAGACTGTCTATAGAACCGCCTGCAAACTAAACAACTATATTATGACTATTGCAAGCTCATTATCAACCAAATCAGCTTTCCTACTACACAGACGAATTATTGTCCTACACACGGCTCTTTCTCCAGTTGACCTGTATGAATTCACAAAATTATTATTAAAAAAAAAAATCTGTATAAACAAAAGCTCACAGTAACAGAGCCAGATAACATTCTTCTGGACTATGTAAAACTCATCTGAAGCTATAGTTTACCATCATACCTCTCAACTATACAGATTTTCTCAGAATGTCCAGATTTTGGCCTCATGTTTTTGATCTGTTTTTTCATAAAATTGTATTTTTCTGGCAAATTAGAGGTAAATCATTAAAGATTGAAGTTAGGAAATAATGATAAGTGATGTTAAAGACATGCAGGTAGGTGCGTGCATGAATGGGTGTGCCTTCTTTGACGATTGGGCGTTGGGCTGGCAACTAGGCACCGTAAAAATCCACTGCCAATCATTAGCAGACCGGAGTTCCTCTGTGGCGACCCTAAACCAGGAAAAGCCAAAAGACAATTATTATTTGAGTTTCAGAGTTCATATTCTTCAGAAAATTCATGCTAATGCAAAACCTGTTATTCTATCAACATTCTACATTTGTACAAACAGTATTTAAAAATTGCCCTTATTTTTTGGCCTTTGTCCCACTTTTATTTATGGCTTTGTCCAGATGTCTTGCTCAAAGAGGTTGAGAGGTATGTTTACCATGTTGCCATTCTATTAAACAGCTCCATCTCAGAATGGCAGGTACCCAAATTGTGGGAGCAATCTTATACAAGATCTGTACACAAAGGAGAAAAGTAAACTAACACACTAAACCATAGCCTTATCATCATCTTTTCTCTCTTGTCCAAGATCCTAAAAATACAAAGATACACAAATGGTACACCACCTTACAACCAACAGCAAGCTATCAAATACTCAACAAGGCTTTCACCCAAGTTACAGTACCAAATTACCCCCCTTCTTCTCTCCCTAATACTATAAACATCTATGAAAAACAAGGACTCCTGCCTGCTTCAATCTTACTTGACTTATCTAAGACATTTCATGCACTCTCACATAACTAACTTATAGGCAATCAATACGTAATTTGAATGAAAATACAATAACTGCTTCAAAGGTTATAACTGCTACAGAATTCTGTTTGTCAAATAGCAACAGTTCATTCCTCATTCCAGTCTCAATAAGAGTTCCCCAAAGCTACATCCTAGTATCCCTACTATTCAATATTTTCACAAATGATATGCATGATTTTACAAAGACAGCCACTCTAACTCAGTATGCTGACACTCTATTTGTACTGCGGTCAATGACATTTGGAGCTTTTTCCACAAGCCTCTGCTGAAAATGGGATGTTGGTACAGTCAGACTATTCCAATCAACAATCGCAAATAAATAAATACATATATATGAAAATACATACATTAATAAACAAATAAACACACACATAAATAATTATATACTATATCCCCATTTCAACTAGGCTTCATGCCTTTATATCTATATTTGTATTTGTTTTACAGGGTAGAGCACTGGTCTCTGTGGACCATTTTCAGATTCAGCCCATGACCAGCGTCTGGTTAGGTGACTTGCTCAGAGTCATGAAGTTAGGCAATGGAAAGTGGGGGGATCAAACCTTGCACCACTGGACCATAGGAAACAGCTTGTTAACAGCTCCTTAATTGTCTAAGCCAATTGTCAGACATACAGGCAAAAATAATACTTTAACCTTGGACTCTATTTTACACAACTCACAAGGACAATAATATTGGCATATTTAATGACCTAGATGCCTCCAAAGTATTTACAGCTTTTTATTAACCGTGGTTTGGAATTTTTTTTCCTTTATTCCTAACAGCCATCTCCGGCTTATAATGCTAACCTAGTCATAGTAAACAGTATTTTGTATAATTATTTGTGTTACAATTGATTTCTACAGTCTCCAAAACTTCATCATTAATGTTATATAGGCTCATTTTATTTAACAATTAAACAAAGATCATTCACATATTGGTCATCCTCTTTCTATGGTATTTCTAAATAGTGGACTGAATTTCTACCATCAAAAACTTTGGGCTGATATATGGTATATTTGATCAATGATAGCTCTATTTTCCAAAATGCGCCACACACAATTTATGATTAATCCTGATGCCTGTTTTATCTTTGTCTCACTAGCTTGCTTCTAGGTATCAATTATACAACTATGTTTGCTTTGTAATATGGGTAATATAAAGCACATAGATTGGGAAAGTAAAGGTGTCTAATATTCTTGGGATAAGTCAGTTTGAGTGTGCTTCATTTTGCAACATCATCATTTTATCTATATTATCAAAATTCTGCATTTCCTACACAAAACCACTTTGAATCACATCTGTCATATTTGGTAGTAACCTATCCAGGCTTTTCAGCAAAACAGTCATATTTTATAACTGCGGTTTAAAACTAAAATTGGCCAGTATGAACCAGGGTCAGCTGGGTCTTTACCTTCCTTTGGGATAACCACAGCTCTTGATTTCTTCAACAATTACTGTATATCTTCCTCCCTTCGAGAGCTTGACTGAATAATTTTAACCATATTTCCAATATTACATCTTTCCTTAACTTCTAAATGTCATCTGGAATACCATTAGTACCTGGTCTTCTTCCTAAAATTTGTGACTGTATAGGTTTATGTACCTCTTCCCTTGTCATTCTAACTAAGGAACTTTGTTTAACTCTTTCATCAATTTGTAATAATTTGAGTTTCTCAAAAACATTTTTGGTAAATAATTTCTTTCTTTCTTGTAGCGTTTGCATAATCCCGCTAAAATACTTTCTACCCATAACTATTATCCCCATTTCAGGATTCTTTAGTTTAAGATTGTAACTTGCAATTTTCTGTTGTCTTAACCTCAATACTAGCAGCTTTGTGTTCTTTGGATTACTATTAAAATACAATTGTGCTAATGTTACTTTTGGTACTTGTTCAGCATATCAATATATTCCTCCAGCTCTTCTTTACTTCCTTAGTTCCTCTTCTTCCCTCTCTAAGTTCTAGTTCCCCTATTCTGATATTACTTCACTTAACACCCTGAATATATTTCTTATTTTTTTTCTCCCATCCCTCTCTTTCCTTGCCAGTAACTATGCATTGTATGATTGTTTAATCTGTTCCCAGATTTTTACAGTCTCCCCTCTTGAGTCTCTGATCTAAAGTAACTATTATTGTACTGCTGTCCCTGCCCACTCTTTAAACCCCAGTTTCTTCAGTAAATATACTGGGAAATGTCAACGTCTGTATCCATTGTCCTCACGTAGACTGATATGCATGATCAGAGAGGGTTCTCGGATGTGTCTTGACAACTATCACTTTGTCTTTACGTTCTGTAGCTATGTAAAAAATCTATCAGACCTGTCCAGTAATCAAATCTTGGAGAGAAATATGTGTATTCACTTCTAATATCTTCTATTACAGCTTTTATTCTAAATGTTTTCATAGATTGTCCCAGAGGCTTTGCTACTTGTCTCTAATTTTCTTTTCCTGGGACCTCCCACCCCCGAAACATACCTCTGCCTTTTATCAAGTTCCAGCCTCCTACTATCAATAACATTCCTTGTTGCTGTGCCATAATTTCCCCCCATAAATTAATAACTCTCATTCACTAATCTTGAGGAATACATGCATTCACAATTGTCATCCGATTTACTTCCCAGTTTCCTCTCAGTATCACAAATCACCCATATTTACATATTAATTCCTCAATATCCTGAAAACCTGTTGTTTTTCCCTAATGGCATTATTACCCTCTACTACTTATTCTTAAGATTTGTGAACTGTACCCTATCGTACCACTTTTATTAATCAGGTTTTGTGTTTAGTTTCATTTAATTGTGTTTTTTATAGCACAACTACATGGGCCTTGTGCTTATATAAATAAGATTCAGTCCCATCTGCTTCAGTTGGTGATATCACACATTGATGTAAAAGATCTCACAGCACCTAGTGAAAATAGTAGGGGTCCTTTACTTATATACATATTTACACACACACACACACACACACACACACACACACACGTATATATGTGTATATATATATATATATATATATATATATATATATATATATATATATATACACACACACACACACACACACACACACACACACATATATATATATATATATATATATATATATATATATATATACATTTATATATAATCACTTTAAATCATTTTCATATTAATTGACCACCACTCCTTTTTCCATTGCCATAATCTAATTTTCTTTAATATTAGTGACAATATTCGCTTTCCATTAAACATAATTTCTTAAATTCTTTCATTCCATAAAATACTTTATCTAAATCTATTTTCAATTTTTTGTTTACATTTTCATAATATTTGTATTCTATCATGTCCGTATTTATATCCCCATAACTTCTGATATTTTCAAAAAACAATCTATACATAATTTATTCCACAGCTTTTAACTTTCTCACATTTTTTTTAAAAAACATGTTCTGTTGTTTTTTTTTTTCTTTCTCTACAATAAAAGCATATTCTCTCTTTTCTTTTTATAAGGCATATTTGCCTTTAGAGGTAATATCTTTATTCCCAAGCTCCACAAAAAAATATTGGCATTTAACATTATATCTACACCACTTGTTTCTTTCTTTAATTTCTTTAATCCTTACTTCTGGAACATTTCCCCATGGATTAACATAATATTTTGAAATTATTATACCATATTTTCTGCCTTCTTCCACTTCAATGACCTTTATTTTCTACACTATTTTGTTGATAATTCTGTATTTCTTCATTAAAACATTGTTTTTTATTTCTTATATTTTCCCAGAATTCCTTCTATGTGTACTTCAAAATATGTCACTAATTTCTAATTTTTTCATTTAACCATTTCAGTATCTTATATAATTTTTTTTTATTCATATATAAAATACCCCTTTTAACAGGATTTAATCTTGATCCTCATATAAAGGAAAATAATTGTTTGTCTTTCGGCTTTTCCCATGCCACAGCGGAACTCCGGTCCGCTAATGACTGGCAGTGGATTTTTACTGTGCTGAGATGCAGCCTGACGTCCAACCTTCAAAGAAGGCACACCCATTCATGCACGCACCTACCTGCATGTCTTTAAACATCACTCAGCCATGGGGAGGACATGCAGACTCTGAACAGAAGGCACTCCAGCCGAGAATCAAACCGGAGAACCTCTTGATGTGAGACGACAATGCTAACCGCTGCAGCTGCACCACCGCGGCCTATATAAAGGAGAAGAATATTTTTAGTAAAATTTTTCATATCCTCTAGAAATCATTTTTAGTAACATTTTTCATATCCTCTAGAAAAAATAACAACACTGGGTAAATATGCTCACACTGAATTAATCAAATACACGTTTTATGTGCTAATTTGTATGTTTTCAGTAGTATACGATAGGTTTTATTTCCTTTGTTACCATATCCAATCCCTTATTTTTTTTTCTTTATCAAAATTTATCCCTAATCCAAATATTTCTTTCAAGAAAATTGTACCCCTGTTATTTTTTATTGTATCACACATTCTTTTGCTCTTTTCTTTACTAAGAGTCATACCTGTTTACTTCAAACTTTCAGCTAAATAAATAACTTATCTCATCCACTCTCTGTTTTTCTTATAATAATATCATCTGTATATGACACCATTACTGGAATTTCAACTTCCATTTTAATTTTATAATTGTCATTCTTCATTTTCTGATCTACCTCTCTAATTATTGTATTCATAACTAAAACAAATAAAATACCACTCATAGGACACCCTTGCCTTGGATCTCGTACTATTGAACGAAAGTTCAATAATACGAATCCACATCTACCGAACACACTTTAGCGAAAGCACTTTTAACTGAAAAAGCGCTTTTGCTAAAGTCTCTAACATAAACAAAAAAAAACAAAAAATAAATAAATAAAAAACAAAAAACACATAACTAACATTTATGCAGGGGGGCAAGCCCCCCTGCACCCCCCACACCCCCCTAATTTTATATTCTCAATCTGAGGTCGCACTACAGTGGGGAAAAGGGAATATTCCCTTATCCCCATTGTATTCCGATCTCAGTAACAGCCATTCACTGCTGATTTCCCCTATTTTTTATCATACTTTCGCGAAAGTGCCTTTATCATACTTTCGCGAAAGTGCTCTTTTGGTGAAAAGCACTTTCGCAAATGTATGACTGGCAGTTTCATTTTCGGTGAAGTTGCCATTTGTGCATAAGTATGGATCCACTTGTCTTATACCATTGTTTACATCTATTTCTTTACTTAGCCATCCATTAATTAAGACTCTTACTTTATTACTCTCATAAGCTGTTCTACACACTTGCTTGATTTTGTTTCTAATATACAAATCCATTATTTGCCATAATACATCATGCTGTATTGAATCAAATGCTTTACTAATATTATCATCTACCATTAATTTTACATCTTACTTCTTTCTATTCATTACATCTATAATTTCTCTTGCTATAATTAATAATTCTTGTCATCCTTTTCCTCTTACACAGTGCACACTTTCCTCTGTTATGTATTGCATTTTATTTTCAATTCTCTTTTGTATTATTTTCATAAATATCTTATAGTCTGTAGTATTTAGAACTATTGGTCTCCATTTTTTATATCTTCTTTTTCTCCTTTTTTTCAAAATAAATTTTAATAATCCACTATAGAATTCCTTGTATTTTAACCATTCATTTAATAAACATATCAAATTGTTTTTCTGTCATCTTTCTAGATTTTTATACACATCAAACTCAATACTATCTGGGCCAGATGCTGATTCCACATTTAACTGTTTAAGCACTTTTATCTAATTCATTCAATGTGATGTCTTTTTCAAGCTATTCATTAATTTGTTCTGAAAAAGTACTTTCCATGTCTTTTTTATTAAAGTTTTCTTCCACATACTTTACAATTATTACCATAACTTATTGCTGACTTTTCTTTTTATTACCTTTTTTATCTTCCATTTTTCTCATTATGCTACTATTCCCCCTTTACTGTCTTGCTTAAATAAGGTGAAACTTCTTTTTTTCTTCCTTATAAAATACATTTTTATACAATAATTCTCTAACTTTCTCATATTTTTTCTTATAAATTTCTTTTTCCTTCTCATAATGATGTCTATTTTTATTTTTTTTTTAATTATTCCTTGCTTCTCTGTGTATATTTTTATTTTTTTAATTATTCCTTGCTTCTCTGTGTATTTTACCATGCTCCTGCATTTCTTTTTTCTTTCTCTATTTTTCTTATAAAAGCAATCTACCATCCTGAAAATGTTTTCATAATATGTTCCTTCCATAACTGGTTAATATCTTCTTTTCCTTTTTCATTACATTCCTTTTCATTTATTCTTTTTGTACCTTTTCGTATCCTTATATGCTCTTTATTATGATATATTTCCTGCTATACTGCCAAGTGATCTGAGAAACCTGTTGCAATAGCTTCTTCTTCCATTATACACATTTATTCTGATACCAAAGAATGATCTACTTCAGATTTTAAAGTACCTCTCCTTTAAGTCCATGTTTTTTATTCCATATGTTATTACTTCAATTATCTTTTCCTCTTTTTATTTCCCCTAAAGTCATAGTAGAAATCTACTGTAATTATTATAGCCACGTTTACAAATACATAATCCAATATTTTCTGAAACAGATTCTGCCTTTCTTTACTAATCACATATGCATATACAACAATAATTCTATACACTTTTTCTAGTCATCTTATATCTGTAATTATCAATCTTCCCATTTTAATACAGCATCCAGAATTTTTACTACTCTTCAACATAGAACTATTTCTGAACACTGTTCATTCCCTATGTTACATATTATTCCCCGATCCCACAGTTTTGTGTATATAATCTTTCATATGTCAACATTTTTATATGTTCCAAAATAATTATATGAACATCACATTTGTTATACCATTCTAACATCACCATCCTTCTAGTAATATTTTTTCATACTATTAATATTCACTGAAATAATTTTTATATTATTCCTTTCCCTGTGTCTTAGTTTGGAAGATACCATCCTATAATAATTTCTTATAAGCAAACCTTTATTCCTCTCTTCTTTTCCTTTATATTAATGGCTTTAAATTTTCTTTTACTATTGTTAAAACTCTTCTACCAATGGAATTCTTTTCCCTGTTGCCATTTTCCAACTTATATTTTCATCACTAACTTCTGATTCCATCTTTAATTCATTTCCTTCATTATTTTCTTCAATATCTCTCTTTTTCTGAAGTTTCATCTATTTCATCTTCAGTCCTTTCTTGTTCTTCTCTTTACTCTGATTTATTCTACTTGACTCAATCTCGTTTTCTTTACAATCCATCCATAAATGTCCCATTTGTTTTACATTTATAATATTCAAGTTCACATTTTTTGCGTTGTGTCCTGCTTTACCACATATTCAATATCTATTTTTGCCATAAAAGTTGCCTAAATGAACTTCTTTTTCACAAAAATAACATCTCCTTAGTTGTTTCCAATATTGTACAACACCCCGATACCATTAATGTTTCTAACACTTAGATTATGTACATTTTTTTCTATTTCCATTTTCAGAATGACAATACAATCCTATGGACATTACAATCTCATGTCCCAGTCCATAAACCCCTATTATCATACACTTTTAAAATGTCTAATATTTCTTTATATATATATATATATATATATATATATATATATATATATACATTTTTCAAATGTTCTTTTAAGGTCTCTCTTTCCACTTCAGTTCAAAACTGTAAGTGAATTTTCTTTTTAGTCTCATGAAAAAATGCTTTTATTATATATTCATTCCAAAAATTGTCATTTTGTCTTTTTTAATATTCAAGGACTTAGTAGTGGTTGTTTTTGAGGTCTACAGTAGGACAGTCAGACTGCCTCCTTGGTAGATAACTGTCAGTGCCACCATCACCGCCCACACTGTCAGTGTTGTTCACGATCAGGGTAGGGTTTGTACCAGGAGTTGACAAGTAGGAAGGCTACTACAGCATACTCAGTCTTCAAATGCATCTGGGTATGTACAACACAATCCCACCCCTCAATGGGGGTGGCCGTAATGCTCAGTCTCAAGTGGCAGTGCACCACATATATGGACTTCATTCAGGTCATGGAACCATGGTTGCACACCATCACTTTTTGGGGGGGGGGTACTCCAAGTCCTAGTGCAGCAAGCCAGTGTAATGGCTGCAGATCATGATCATCTAGTGGCACTCTCATTCCATTACAGGAGATACATTTCTATGACAGTGAGTACCTGTTACCATAAGACTCCTGTCTCCTCCTCCTGTGATGTGTCTCCCCCAACCAAATGTATGCAAACAAATGTGTCATTATGTCACTAGCTACCTATGCACATGGTGATGACTGTGACCCATTCCATTCTCCCTCCTCTGTGGTACATGAAATAATGCCTGATGCACAGTCTGACTCCAGCATGCAGGAAACCGTACACTCCTCAACAGGGCACCTGGAGCAGCATTATGTCAAGGAACATTCTGAGCATTCTCAAGGCAGAGGCATGTGTCATACCCAGTCTGTCACCATTGGATTCTGATAGGTCCGTGTAGCTAATACAAAAAAAGACATATGTACCTTGGTTTCAACAGATATGGGGAAACCACTCATTCTTATCAATTCTCTGTGTGGGTGAAACATATCAACCAAGGCCTCTACAATGCCCTGATGTACTCTAAATCAATCGATGATCTCTCTTGATTAGTGATGTAATGGTATGTCACCCACTGATAGTAAAATTATCTGTCATTGCCAGACTCCATCTTTCACATACCGTGAGGAACCTATTGCTCCAATAATTACAGTATGCTGCTGCAGAACTAATGCTGCGGTTCAAGATATTCTTGCTATATGCAGCACAGGAAATTTCAAAGTGTTCTGCCCTTTTATAGTTAACCAAACACTGGTGTACAGTTTCTTTCAAATACGGCTATAAATCATGACTATGTTCCCCTCATATTCATCTGAAAGGCATTAGGATTTTGCTTCTCTACCCATTTTCATTTGCATGTCATTATTTGCATACATTTTCCTTTGCATGTTTGAGCTCAATGCACTGCAGCCGAACATGGAACTATGAATTGGCCCTAGGCTGCACCAGTCTGCACATGTTTAATTAGTTCTGGTGCAAATGTGTGTTGCATACTATGCAGCATGTTGAAGAATCCAGACCTCATGTACATGCAAAGCACAAAAGCACTACCTAGGCAACCTTCAACCCAGATCTACAATAAATCTGCCCCCCCACCACAAAATACAAAACAAAAAAAAAAGCATCTCCAATTTATTTCAGTGTAAAAAAAATGTCAAGTCACACTGCACATCCAAAATAAATATTCACATATACTTCCCCATAACACAATACTCACTGTCCTCTCAAATCAGCCAACAGAAGTTAAACTTCAGTTAGAATTTAAAAAAGTCAAAAGAAAAGAATAAAAAGCAAAATAAAACACTAGCACAGCTAATCAATTATTAAACAGATTTAATGGAAAAACAGACCCAATTCAAATATCTTATTTTATTTATTTATTTAACATTTGTTGATTGGGAAAGTCCGACTAGGACAGAGCCTATTTTCACTGGAGGCCTGGGGAGAAACTCTCCAGACGCAAGTCTTTGGAATGTGGGAGGAAACCTATGCAAACACAGGGAGGCCATGCAGACTCTGCACAGGAGGTAACCCAGCCAAGAATCAAACCGGAGAACTATTTGCTGTGAGGGGAAACTTTAACTGCTGCACCACTGTGCCATCTCTTAACTAAGGTTAAACTAACCTATAAACATATTTAAATGACAAAATTAACAAGTCCTAAAATTTTCTTTACTACAATACCAAAATTGAAACAATAATTAAAAAAAATACCTTAGAACTACATTAAAAATCTATGCACATCTAAAGCCCTATTCGCACAATACAATCAATGAAGCCCACTGAAATCAACAGAAAACAGTAATTTGCCTGGTTTTATGGCACAGAGAGAGATGGAGCCTTGACTACAACCCAAGTGACCAGAGTTTGATAAGCAGCCCCAGCTGGGTGATGCAATTTCCCTGGTGTTTTTAGAGGGGGGTTCTGGTCTGCTTGAAAGGAAAGAGCCTTGTGAGCAGATGTTCTTTGCTGCCAGCCCACTGAACACCCCCTTTCCAGTGCTTCTCTGTGTAAAACATGCTATACAGCTGCAACATACAAAACTCAAACCACTCTTAATGGTCATGTAAATGATGACAACTCCTGGCTAGTCCTCTCCTGAAAAGGAGAGGGCCTGATAATCAGCAGGGAGTAGGAGCATCAATGAGCAGAAAAAATAAGAATAGAAAACAGTAATTCAAACCTAAAAGACACAAAAAATACATACCTGGAATATGTGGAGACCTGGTTTATGTAATAAAGGAAAGAATTAGCCTGAAACCTTTCGTTTAATTTCTCCAATTCTTTTGGGTTTGTAATACCATGATGGGAATGGACCCCATTCCTAAGTCAAAGTATGATTAAAGTTCATGAAACTAGTATTGATTCAATCTTTGATGTTAGCTAAAAGTGTTTTTCACAGCACCTATAATGTGTTCAGAACTGACTCCTTCTGCAATTCATATGGATGTATCAGTAACATATCTAAACACAACTGTAAACTTCTTTTTATGAGCCCCATTGTTCCTACTACTATTGAAACTGTCTGGGTATCCTTTCTCCACATTGCCCTCATTTCTGCCTGCAAATCCTGATATTTTATGCCTTTGTGTCTCTCTGTACATAAGACACTGTAATCAGTGGGTGCAGAAATTTCAATAATCAATGCTATTTTTGTCTTCTTTTCATGGACTGCTATATCTGGTTTTCTCATATTTTTTTGGGGGGGGGGGTTCTCATATCTTTTTTTTTTTTTGGAACTGTTGGTAATAGGCGATATCGTGCTATAGACTTCATTTTCTATAATGCTGTATGGCTCATGTTTCCACTGCTTCTCAGCTACTTCAGTATTATAATGTTTGTGTAATCCCCACTGCAACGGTCTTGCCATATTATTATGCCTTTAAGTATACAGACCTTTTCTCGTTATTGTATCACACTCAGCAACAAGATGTTTGCAATTGTCTTTTACAAAACCTGCAGTTGTCTGTTTCCCCATGTTCAATAGACTTTGTAAACCAATATGTATGTAGTCCACTATCCTGGGCCACCAATATTAACCTTTTGGCTTTTAGTTTAAATTCACCTCTCCTTAACCATTTCTGTGTTAGATCCTGATCAACATGAGGTTGTTCCAAGAGTTTTCTGTATTTGCAGCTATATTTACACGTTTTCCACATTTCTTGCCTTCTCATCTGATCCTTTATCTTATATTCTTTATTTTGCTTTTTGGCACATTCAGTTGCTGCCTGACTTTTATCTACTTCTGGTTTGATTTCTGTTCCCACTTGACACATATATACTTTTGCTAAACCAAGCAGGGAAGTCATCTTAAACCTGTTCTCTTTATTTTTTAAAACTTTCACTATGTTTGGATCTTGTGAGGTCAGCAGCTATGTTTGCAGTCCTACGATTGCAGATCTATGCATGTAATCAATTTTGAGGAGGCCCATACCGCCTTCAGTACTGCAAATATATAATCTTGGTATAAATCATTTGATAAGCATGAAGCATTTTTCTTGTGTTTTTGTCCAACTGACCCATTACCTTTTGGGGCCAGTTAATCACTCCAAAAGTGTAAGTTAGAACAGGAAGAGCAAATTGGTTTATAGTTTGGACTTTGTTCCCAGATGTCAGGGCTGTTTTCAGCATTAATTTTACTCTTCTAAAATATTCTTCACCAAGGTTTATTTGCATTTTTCATGCTTTATTGTTGATTCTTCATCAATTCCCAAGTATTTATACACTCCCTCTTGCTCAAGTTCTTTTATATCACATTCCTGTCCCAAACTGATATTTTCTTGGTGCTGCAACTTTCCTGCTGTAAAGGTTGCTTTTGCACATTTATCAAGACCAAATGACAATTTTATATCATCTGAGACAGTTTTCACCACTTGCAGTTGTGCTTTTACTTCCTCGTCTGATGAACTACACAGTTTTAACTCATCCACAAAAACAAGATGAGAAGTATTTACAAATTATTGTTTTCTGGGATCATACCTCTCAACCTGGAAACATCAAAAATCTGGACAAAGGCCAGTGAAAAGGTACAAATCTGTACGCTGATTAACATAAATGTTGCGTACATAATTATGTAACCTCGCCCACTCAAATGGAATTGTGGGATACCAACTTTCAAATGCAACCTGAAGAACAGACAACCAAAATATGGCCCCAAGCCCAGACCTGTAGTAAATGATAAACAGTTTTTTTGAAATGTGTAGCAATGATGTTCACTGGGAAGGGAGAAGATGATGAACCTTAGGATTTTGTTTTTGGTGACTTGCAGTATGTAGGTTTGGTGGTAAAATTAAGGCATTTAATGGTAGGCAATATTCTAATCTTAGCAAAAGAATATTATAGTTTGCTAGGACCTCCAAATGTCATTCTCCATGGCCTACTGATCAGTGGCATACCTACAGTTTGTGCCACCCAGGGCTGTCTTTGAGTTTGCCGCCTTTCCCCCCTCACAAAATCATGGTTGAATGGAGCCTCCGTACACAGCCCTTCCCCCCTGCAGCGATTCCAACGTCCCATTTCTTGGCTTTTTCACCCCATTTACCATAATCACTATAATGTGCATGCTGCTTTACTTCTACAATGATTATTTGGATTTCATTTAAAACTTTTATTTTACATTTTATAGCACAAACACTACTAGACATCTGCTAAATAAAGCAATACAGTCACACAATGAAAATAAACTTAGCATTAAAACTTCTCTGCCCTTGAAACTCACATTCATTGAAACAGCATTGAAACCCACATACAAAGAAAATGCAAAAGTCATATAAATAATTCCACATTAAAGAGATCTGTAACTAATGAAGAGGTTGCTGCTAGGAAACAACTTTATTTCACTGTTTCATCTATAAATAAAGTGCCTGTTGCCCTTGAAGAATAAACTGCCTATGTTACATTAAAAAATGATACGCTAGTCTAATAATATTACAGTAGGGAATGGATGGCAAACTGATAACAGGTAACTAGGTATCTCCACCGAAGAGGACATTCTCAGGACTGCAGCATCCACCCCCTTTAAAGATACAGCACAGTACAGTATCAGAAATCCATCTACATACTGTGGGAGTAGAACCCACAGCCTTTTGCATCAAAAGCAAGTATACTACTTGTTGTGCTACTAACAATATAAACAGACTTGGCATAAGCAGCACTAAAGCTCTCTCCCCCTGAAAAACTATGCAGCACAAGAAATCTGTAAAAAGCCAACATTTATAGGGGGGATAAAAGCTCACAACCAGTGACACATTTTACACATTGCTTGTATAATCTTAGAAAATTGCTAGAATAAAATGTTTTGTGCTAGTATGCATTTCCTGAAAGATAGGAAGACTGAAACTTAAACAGTTACCATTATTTAGCAAATTCAATTCTCACTGATGTGCCAGAAAACCACAAATTGTAAGAGGAACAGATCAAACGTATGAGCCAAACATTTTGTGAAACTTTGGACAGTGGAGAAACTCCTTGAATCATGAGTGGTGATGTGGTTAGAGAATTTAGGCTCTTGCTCTTTGTGCCTAAGGTACAGGGTTTGTGTCTGAGTAACCCTAACTACCAGTTATACCTAACTGTGACATTTACACACTTACACACACACACACACACACACACACACACACACACACACACACACACACACACACACACACACACACACAAAACTAAATGCACTACCCAATCATGCATATAAGAAATCAACTTCAATGCATACAATAAGAAAGCAGTGAATGTATTGTAAACTCAATGCAGCAGCGAGGAGACTGTTCCATTGCTAAGACTTAAACTCAATGCAGCAAAATGCTGTGTTAAGTAAATGAAAAATGCCACAGTTTCTTGCCTGAAAAAACCTGCGGTAAGGTTAAATTAAGTAGTAATGGCTGGGCAGCTGAATTATTCTGTCAGGCTGTCTGTCTGCCCAGGGCTGACATCATTGCGCATGCCCTGCATCTGATGACATCAGGAAAAAAAATCTTCAAAAAACCCCCCTAGGGAAATTAAGAAATTAAAGGGGCCACTTGGGAATTCATAGCACCCCAATATTTTGCCCTAAAAACAGTATTTACTGAGAAATTCTGTATGGTTAAGAGATATGTCTGGGATCCAAACTGTAGCTACAACCTAATCTGTTAAGCAGACAGCTTACTGGGTTAAGGGCAAAACAAAAGAGCAGTGGTGACAAAGATTCACCCAGAAATATCCCCCTTTGAATTTTTAGGTTCATCGGTTCATAGATTGGTACTAGGCTATCGGCCCTAAGGCCTATGCAAGCCTATCCATAACAATTCCCTGGATATTTCTTCCCACAATATTTACTTCTCTGGGCCCCTGTCTAGCAAGGCGACTGACATGATCCCCGGGGTGAATATCTTATCTTCCATCCAATCATCAAGGTTCCTTTTGAAGAGGGCCAATGAGGCACTCTGCTTGACATGTATGGGCAGTCTACTCCAGAGTATGGGGAGTCTATGGGTCAGGAACCTATTCCTCCAGCATGTTTTGTTCATTGTGATGATAAGGTTTAGATCCCTGGAGCATGTGGCTCTGAGGGATTGGGATTTCTTTAAGTGGAGCATGTCCAACAGCTCAGGGTTTGACATGGCCTTGTATGTTAAGCAGAGATCACCTCTGAGTAGATGATATGCCACAGAGTATAGCTGGAGTTTTTTTAGATGGTCAGCATATGGCATCTGCTTTAGGCCTGTGATTCTTTTAGTGAGGTATTTCTGTGGCCTTTCCAGCTGTTGCAGATGTCTTGTGAGGTACATACCAAATGGGGCATTATACTCTAAAATGGGTCTAATGAGGGATGAGTACAGTGGGACAATGACCTCCTTTTTTCTGGATGAAAAGCCCTTAGTGATGAGGTGTGCCACATAGAAGGATTTCCTGACTGTTGTGGCAAAGTGGTTATCAAAAGTGAGACCACTGTCCACCTGTGTCCCTAAGTCTCTCATCACACTTTCAATGTTTAGTGTCCTGCCACCTATGTGGTAATTCATGGGTACATGTTTTTTTCCAAAGGGGATAACTATACATTTCTTGGCATTAAGCTTGAGCCCATGGCTCTGGCACCAGGCATCTGTTTCTGTAAGGCCCTTTTGTAGAATATCCACATCATTTGGGGATTCAATAATGGCTCCCAGTTTGCAGTCATCTGCAAACGTTGTTAGCCAGAGTCCCTTAGTATTGGCCTGTACTTCAGAGAAGTAGATGCCAAACAAGAGTGGTCACAGGACTGAACCCTGAGGTACTCCACTTTTCACTTGTCTGCAGCTGGATTTGGAGCCAGCTACTTTTACAGTCTGGGTTCTGTCAGTAAGCCAGTTGGCAACCCATCGAGTGACGTAGGGATTTATGCCCAGCTTAGGTAAGTTTATCTATGATTCCAGAGTGGGTGATGGTGTCAAAGGCCTTGGCGAGGTCCAGATAGGCTGTGTGGTCCGCCTTACCTGCATCCACAGCTCTGGAGACTGATTCAAAGAGTTAATCAGATTCAGGAGACAAGATCGGCCCTTCACAAACCCAAACTGGGTGGGGTCCAGTGTTTGAAGGTTGCCAATGTCTTTGTTTATAAGTTCCATGATAATGTGTTCCATGCCCTTGCAGATCAGGCTTGTCTGTGGGATAATAATTTATCCTTTATCGTAGCTTAGCTGCAAAGTGGTTTGCCACTGTTTCATGATCACTGTAACATAATCAATCAATGTAGGGTGTATCTTCTACACTTGTAAGCACTCTTATCGAGGAATGTGGGATGCTGTCAAATGCTTTTTGGTAGTCTAGCCATGCCATACTTCTTCCCCTTTTTACATTTCTCCATTACGACTTGATTTAACAACAAATGACCCTTTGTGCCATATGACTTTCTTTTATTACTCTTTTAATCTATTGCCATGATTGGGAGTTTTCTTCTAAATCACTATAATCTCTCTCTCAGCATCAATTCCATTGTACAGTTTATACATAGCTGGAAGGCAAGTTATTGGTCTATAGTTTTTAGGATATCTTTGTCATTTTTCCTGTTGTTAACCAGGCTGGTGTCTGTTCAGGGTGCACATACAAGTAGTTCTTACTCATAGCTAAATCTTCATGTAAAGATGTCAATACTTTTAGCCAGAAGTTAGATAGTGCATCTGGGCCTGGGGTTTTCCAGTTTGGAACTTTTCTTAATTTTGTTTTAATTTCTCTGGCCATTACTTCTTCAGATTTCATATCCTGTAAATTTGAAGTTCTTATCCTTTCTTTAATAATTTCTTTTATCCAGTCGGCATCTTTGTTATATTCCACAGGATCTTCATAGATATTTTTCCAAAATGTGTCTATTTCTTCTTTTTTGGTGGTGTTTCTATTCCTAGTGCCTTGCTTCCAAATTCTCTGTAAAACTTTTTTGGGTCATCAATAAATTGCTTATTTTGTACTTTTCCTTTATATTTATCTGCACATCTTCTAAGTTTTTCTGCCTGTCCTGATATCTTTAGTTTATTATTTGCAATAATGTACAATAGATCCAGGTCTGTTTGGATACTATGCATTGCTTTTATCACATCTATCCTTCTAAGTATTTTTGTTGATCTGTTCCTTCCTCTATACACTTCTAACAGTGACACTTCTTGTCTTAATTGCTTTATAGTCTTCTCTATTCGATACTTCCATGATGACATTTGATTTCTGCTCTTCCTTTCTTTTACTGCCCTGTGTTTTTGTGATAAGCCTTTATCTGTTATTAATTTAGCTGCACAGTACTATATCCTATTTAATTCTGTTACATCGCATGAAATTCTAAGAACAGCCCTGATTACTGTGTTCATTTGTTTTATCAAGCTTCCAACATTTTGGAATCTTTGCCTGGAAGTGCTTACATAGGTAGTTTTAAACCCCAAGCAGACTTCAAAGAATTTTTCCTCAGGTAAACAGCAAATGTTGGAGGTGTGATGGGGGGAAGAAAGAGGTAACAGGGAACATATTTTCTGAGAGTGTAATGAGTTGGTAGACTTTAAGGATTCCCTGCAGACTGCTCTGTCAGAGATGCTGGGCAAATGAGTTGGAGTGACTAGAGAAATGATTTTTTGAGCTATGATGCAAACTCAGAATTGCCTAGGCATAGTAAGGCCTTGTTGAGTCCAATTATGATGGCTGCAAAAAATAATTACTTGAAAATGGAAATGATAAGTCTAAACCAACTTTACTACAAATAGTGAAGATAGAGTTAAAACAACTGGAACTGGGATCTTTAGAAAAGGGTGAGAGCAAATCACTTAGGAAAAAATGGAAACTGCAGGATTAATACATGCAGAGGAGAAACGAGGTTTAAATGAAGGCGGGATTTGAATGAACTATGTAATGGCTGACTAACAGACTGGATACTGTATGTTAAAAGTGATGTACAATGTTTGCAGCTACAGTTGTGTTGGCATAGTTTGGAATGTATAATGTCTGAAACTGAGATTGCGTCACTATGGTTTACTGTCATTTATATAAATGTAACATGGTCTGTGTCATACATAATAATTTAATAAAGATGTTTCTTGTTTTAAAAAAAACTTTTAACATTTTGGGTCTCATTTACTTTCTGTAGACTATTTCTTTCATCGATCTTAATATGCTTGTCCATCTCTTTTAAATCGGGTCTATATTATATGAGCGAAAGTTCATATGAACGAATGCTCTTATGAGCGAAAATGCCAGACATCGAAACGCTTTTTCTGGGGTTGCAGTACAGTGAAGATAGGAATATTTGCCCTTTTCTCACTGTAGTGTGATCTCGGAGTTGGAATATATATTTAGCCGGGGGTGTGGGGGGCGCAGCCCCCCACAATATAACTTTCGATGTCCAGCATTTTCGTTCATAAGAGCGTTCGTTCATATGAACTTTCGCTCATATAATATAAATCCTTTTAAATCAAGCAACTCTTCCCTTAGATCATTTTCTTCTAATCTAAGGCACATTCTTTGTTCTCTGCTTCCTGCAGACATTCTACAAAAAGTTTCAGAACATCTTACTGTACCATATTCTCTTCAGCTTCATCCTGTGTCATCTGTTGCTCTTTCATATGGGAACTCACTGGTGTATCACTCCACAATATTCACTGTGTCAGAGTTGCCACAGTTTCCTGTTCCTGTACAACTCCAACTGAACTTTTGTACTGGTTTCCTACTGAAGGCTGCAAAGTATCTTCACATGGCAAATAATCAGATGCTTCCTGCTCCACTGGTTTCTCCTTAATTTGGGGACTCATTGTTCTATCAGGTCTATATTGCTTCATCGAAGTTTCAAAACTTCAAAACTGATATGGTCGGCACCATATCATCGAAGGTGTGAAACATTGAACGTTTTAATGGAAATCTCCATAAGAGAAGATTTCCCTTTACTGCACTGTAGTTCGATCTCAGAGTTGCTATATTTAAGTAGCGGGGGGTGGGGGGGGTGCATCCCCCCATGTGGGAGAATATGGGGTTCCCCCCCTGCTTGAAACATTTTGGTAAGTTATTTTTTTGTTTACTGTTTTTCTTTACATATTCGATGTTTCAAAACATCGATGATATGGTCTCGACCATATCAGATTCGGTGTTTTGAAGCTTTGCTTGTGTGATATAGACGTGTTCTATCATGCTGTGATGTTATCAGAGTTAGATTTTCTACAGTAAATCCTTCACTTTGCAGGTAATCCATAACTTCAGTTTCTATTTCGTTAACGTCTCCATTACTAATCCTCTTTTCCACTTTCCCCCTTTGTTTTCTTATTTTTTCTTAGTGTAAAATGTTCCATATCTGGATGCCTTTGCCTGTATTTCTTTTCAGATATCTTTGGTGCTGCTTTTTATTGGCTTCATTAGTTTTGGTTTCTCCTTTGCATAAATATTGCACCATATTAAATCTCTTTTTCTTTCCCATGCCCAGATTTATTCCTCAGATGTCTCCCACTCTGCCTGTTTCTCCTTACTTGGAGGACTCATTGTTACATCATGCTGTGATATGACCTGTGTTAGACTTTCTACACTAAATCCTTTACTTCACAGGTATTCCATAACTTCAACCTCTATTTTTATAACTTCTATTTTACTAATCTTCTGTTCTGCACTCCCCCTTTGTGATCTTATTTTTTGGAAATTTTCATATCTGGGTGCCTTTGCTTGTATTTCTCCTGAAATATCTTTGGAACTGCTTTTTTGCATCGATTATTTTTTCTTGCCCCTTTGTATAAATATTGCATCCAATCAGATCTCTTTTTCCCATGTCCATATTTCTTTTTTACATCTTTCAAAAATCTCTAGACTTTGATCTTTACATTTTCACACTTCCTCCTTTGCTTCTTTTTTCAAATGACCCAAGCTTTCTTGGTCTATATAATGTTTTTCATGAATCAGAAACAAAATGAAAAATGGGCCATCCAAACCAACACACTTTATTCAGATCAACATAATAATCCTATAAAATCTGTTTTCATTTTGTTTTATAGTTCTTAGTTTATTTTTTGTTTTTTATGAATCTGTTGTTTTAATGAACACAAATCTGCACTTGAACTTTTGACAGTTTTTCTTGTGTGAGTATTTTTCTTTCCTGTAATTTATCTCTCAGTTGTTTTGTATATCTTCTATCCGAAAATTCTGGGCTTCTTGCATAATCTCTCTCTCTTGTATCCACCCCATGCCTTCAGCACATCGGACAACAAGCAGTCTCCAGTGCTCATTGTTTTAATAGCAGTCTGCAGTTCTACAGGGTTGGGTTGATAGCCCGATGCCCAACCCTCCTCAGAGGATATACCACACACTTGCACATGCACTCACACCTACGGGCAGTTGAGAATGTTCAATCCACCTACTGCATGTCTTTGGAATGTATGAGGAAACAGCAGCACCCAAAGGAAACCCATGCGAACACAGGGAGGACATGCAGACTCGCAAAGAAGGCACACCAGGCGAGAATCAAACCGGAGAACCTCTTGTTGTGAGGCGACAATGCTAACTGCTGCACTACTGCACCACCCTTCTTGCATAATAGTAACAATATATAATTTATTTCTTATCCTCAATAGTCCACACTATCATCTTTATGGCTCTTTTTCAGCCTGTTAGTATTTGTGTTTTTTGAAGACTACTACTACCTTCTACAACACGGCGGCCATCTTCCCGCTAAACCTGGCCTAACCCCATTGTAGGAATGTTTCCATGTCTTGAGGATTATACATAGTCAGTTTTCCTGTTCTGGCACCAGTGCACCCACCAGGATTGGGCACTTTTTTTATCTTGGGACTTATGCATCCATTTGTCTTTTTAAATGTTTAACCTACTTATATCCATGATATATACTATATAAAATACAGTCTTTATATCAGACTGTCCTTGGTGTGATTTTTGTAAAACCAGGGTCTACAACATGAAAGTAGACTTCAGAAAGAATTCTATTTCAGCAGTACTGCTCTTCTTTGCTTGCTGATTTTATCATCTCTCCATTCAGACACCAATCATCCCTTCATTTGGACCCCATCATCTCTCCATTTGGACCCCATCAACTATCCATTTAGACTTTTCTGTAAGAGGCATCTGATATATGGTAAATTAAACATCTTGTCCTGTATTTTCAGAAAAGAGTTGTGACAACTAATGTTGCGGTAAACCACAAACTGAGTTCATTAATCAAATCCTACTGCACATAATATTTCACATATCTCACAAACCAGATCCCCATATATTTAATTTATTCATGTTTTTCTGTTTTTCTTTTCTTTGCATTAAAGGGTAGTGTTTCCAGTTAATCTCAATGGGCTGTGTTAACTGCCTAAATTTCTAGAGAAAGAAGCTTTAGTTACTGTAGACAGCAGTATATGCAAGGAAGGTTTTGAGAACTGCTTTGTAATGTAGTTCAGAGGTAAATGTTAATACTTTTTGCAGTGATATTCTTTCATTTATAGAGTTATCTGATGTATTTAGTACTTTTGTGAGAGATATTTAGGTCTGTTTCGTTCTGTAGTATAATTTTATTGATGTATTTACTTTTTTTAGTCTATTTTGCTTAGTTTAGATAGAGCCAGGCCTCTTTTGCCATTAATGTTGTTTTCAGATTGATTAGTTATAGTTAATCCCTGGGAATCACTAACACCTACACTAAGTGTACACCGTTCTGAGTACAGAGACAACACAAGCATAATACACACATTCTTCCTCCTAATTTTAGTTTTCCTACTGATTTTCTTTCAGCCTTAAATATTGAGGCACATGCGTCAAGGTTACCACAAAGTGTAGACTATATGTACACTTAGTGTAATCTTTCTGAGTGACTAGAAAGCACAAAAATTTTGGTAGGGATGTTCTTGAATACAGACCATGTACACTTACTATGCACTTAGTGTAGGTATAAAAGTATTTTATTTTATTTTCATACTTTCAGCTTTGGTCCTTACAAAAAGAACATGTCATTTGTAAGGACAGACTTAAATGGACATTGCTGTTTTGGAGGGCGGCTATACATCTAGAATTTTTATGTGCATTATATAAAGTTACTTTTATACTACAGGGAATGTGAAATGTGGTGGAGATTAAAAAAAATCCCTGCACTGTCATAGACTCTTATGCTCATTAAAAAGGCCAACAAAGCTAAGTTACACAGCCAAGCGATTCTAAATCACTCAGCTGCATAATTCCCTTCCTGCAGGCATTTCCTGGGAAGAGCACGTAGCTAATTAGCACAGATCGCTCCCCTGGAATGCATCATTAGCATATAGTATGGCTGAACAGGTGGCCTAGCACAATGATTGTGTGAGCTGTGTGGAATCATTGTGGAGGGCCTGTCTCTGAATCAGAACGGGTATCTGCCTGTGGCTGGCTGCCCACGTTAGGTCTTACTGCTGGTGATTGTTGTTTCTGAATCCCAGATGTGGTCTAAGTTTCATTTTACTTTTTATGTTATTTTATCCTTTTTTGCTATATTAAATAAATATTTTTTTTCTTTAATGAACGTTAGTGGAGTTTGGGGGCATCAGTATACATATTCTCTGTGTGCAGTGTTTACATTTTTACATTGTATTTAATGAGTAGTGTAAATATCTCGGGTTAAGGGAATCGCAGTAGCTATGATGGCATGCAAACAGTGAAGATAAACTGATGATGTTCCAAGAATGCAGAGAAATCTTGATGACATGCCAAGAGCATAGACAAATTTCTTCTACATAGTTATACCAGATACATATTTTATTACAGTCTTTATCTGAGGTCTTATATTTAAAACAAATACATAAATGCATATATATATATATATATATATATATATATATATATATATATATATATATATATATACACACACACACACACACACACACACACACACACACACACATATATATATATATATATATATATATATATATATATATATATACTATGTACGCATACATATATTTGCTTAGACCATATTAGCTTGGTCACAGGATCTCATAAATGACAACTCAAAGTACACACATTCTTGTAATGCATGTACTTGAGATTGTCACATTACAAGCAAATATAATACAATAAGAAGCATCCTGTATACCCTCCATTTGGTAGAATCTGCCCCCGTACCCCCTTATATTACTATTATTCCAGGATTGCTGCAGCCTGAAGAAAGGGCAATCAATGTCAGGTAATGTAATACCTGTCTGATTCTTTTTCCAAGGTGCAGCAAACTCATAACACCCACAGCCTAGTCTTCTTCTTCTTTCGGCTGCTCCCGTCAGGGGTCGCCACAGCAGATCAACTGTTTCCATTTCTTCCTGTCCTCTGCATCTTGCTCTGTCACACCAACCACCTGCATGTCCTCTCTCACCACATCCGTGAACCTTATCTTAGGCCTTCCTCTTTTCCTGTTACGTGGCAGCTTCATCCTTAGCATCTTTTTCCCAATATACTCTGCATCCCTCCTCAGCACATGTCCAAACCAACGTAATCTTGCCTCTCTGACTTTCTCTCCAAACCTTCCAACCTGGGCTGACCCTCTAATACACTTATTCCTAATCCTGTCCATCCTCGTCACACCCAGTGCAAATCTTAGTACAGTGCAAATATTTATTACAATCTCTGTCAAATGTGAAGAAAAAAACAAAACCTGAGTAACTGCACATTCAGGCTATTATGCCCAAGCAACTGTGGCTTGACCTTGGGGAAGCCGAGCAAGTGACAATAAACTGTATTTCCCATGTGTAGATAGATACCTAACTATGCATATGATACAGATGCATATGATAAAGATCTCTAATGATATGATCCATCTATTGACTTGCACACGTGCTGAAATGCCAAATCCCTGAAAAGAGCAATGACTTTTCTTGACTACTCACTGTAGTAATTCCCTAAGTATAAGCACGAATGCACTTATCTTGTTCCGTTTTAACTTTTTTCTTTTATTCTGTGTATACTCTTCCTGTATAACTTGTCTTTTGTGCAGCAGAACAGACAACAACATACATGTGCCTAAAACTCTTCTGTATCTTATACACTTTGCTATCAGTGCATTTACATTTCATAATGCTGGGTGTGACATACACGTGATCTGTACTATTTTCACTCTTGTGCCGTTGATATTTTTGACACTTGCCCAAACTGTAGCTGAAAAGGGTCTGTCTGTAATGGATCATCCTATTCACTTAGTTATGGGATAAATATAGAGTAAATACAATAAATAAATAAAAAAGGCACTCCTAAAATCCTGCAGCTTTAACAGCTTGGACCCTGAAGATTATTTTCTTTAAGGTGGGTCCATTTATCGTTGAACTAAGACAAACACACACACACACACACACACACACACACACACACACACACACACACACACACACACACACACAAACACGCTTATACACGCACATATACACACAAAACATAAAGATCCATGCACATGCACACACACACACACACACACACACACACACACACACACACACAACATACATATGCACGCGCGGGCATACACACGCACGCACACACACACAGACGCATGCACACATGCACACACACGTACACATACACACAAAACATACATATACATACGCATGCATGCACACACACACACACACACACACACACACACACACACACACACACACACACACACACACACACACACACACACACATATGCACACACACCCATACACATAAACACACATACACAAAACATACATACACACAGACACACACACACACACACACACACACACACACACACACACACACACACACACACACACACACACACACACACACACACACACACATACACACACACAGACACCAAACCTATACATAGTATATACAGAGTACTACTTGAAAGAAATCTGTGACAAACAGCTCTTCACAAGCTACATCTTTTTCTTATCAGTTACAGCCATCTGGTATGACTGTTTCATGATTGACTAATGCTGAATATTGATTAGTAACTTTCTTTCTTCTTTAAGCTAGGTTGGTAAAACAGGAATCCTTACTGTATTGGAGCTTTTCTCCCGGGGTCTCTGCTGAAAAAGTTTTTTTGACTAAACCCAGTCAGACAAACATGATAAACACAAGCAAAATAAAAATGAAATAAAAAATATAACAAAGAAAAAGAAATAAATTGTTCCCGCTTCAGATTAACCTTCATATCAGAAGTATTGCTACTAATCTTCTAAGAGTTGATCACATTTTAAAATGAAATTCTTTCCCATATTACACATCTGAACATTTTTTATGGTCCTTCTCAGACAGGCTGTCTGATATGTATCAGTTACTGTTACCCAAATTTTGAGCTGGGATTTACTTTGAAATATTCTAAAGTACAACAATAAAGTGTATCAGCTGCAAATGTTATCTCATTATTACAGTCAATGCATATTTGTTAGGGCAAAGTCAAAACTGATTAAAACATTCTTACGTGACCAAGTCTGTATGCATTAAACTGTGTAGGTGGTGCATAATTAAATTAAACAAGCAGATGTTCCCATACAGTCTGATCTTGGCTAATGATGGGGATGAGGCCAATGCAGACAGTCAACCAACACAGAAACGTAGCAAGCTACCAAAAGGCTGCCGTTATTTCACAAGGAAGGAAATGGTACCTTTCCTGGGTTGAACTGCAATGGGTGACTTCTTAGACATACAACTTCTGGAAGGCTGGGGTGAATTATGCAGTGTTATGCCCAAATTCTGTCATATTACAAGTTCAAAAAATAAAAACATTGATATGTTTGTTGAGCAATAGCAATCCATCCCCTATGACCATGCTAGTTGATGGGATAGTTTTGCTCAGAATGACATAAGGAATAAGCAGCACTTGGTCTCCAGTGCTGATATACAACTGGGAGTGTTACAGACGGTCCACAACTGATCATCAGCTTTAGAAAATGGCAGCAAAGATCAACAGCTACCATGATAAGGAGAGCAATGCACTGACAAAATGAAAAGCTGCCGTGTACAACTAACTTCATTCTTCTGCAAGCAAATCAGTAATATGGTATTACTTCTGCACCTGTGAGGAATACATGCAATGTATAGTATAAACAGACTGTAATAGTAACACCTTCTACATGTAATGAACACCCAGATCAAACATGTTAATTCAGCACATGCACTGCTAGGTAAAACTTGGCTAGGCTTGTAAGATCCCTAGGTTCAGTAGCCTAGTAACTGCCTATGATCCTATGATCAAACCAAATGATTACACATCTATATAGAGCTAGATATCTGATTCACATAGCATTTTTAATCAGGAATAGCACTGAAGTATGACAGAGTTTTCTTATACAACCTACAAATAAAATAAAAGTATACTTGAACATCAAAGGGATATTAAACATATGAACAGTACTAGTGCTTTAGCCAAGCATTTTGAGCTTTATGGAGAACAGCATCAGTTTACATTTTTTGTACTGGAGTTGATTTTAGAAGACTTGAGAGGGGGTGACATCATTAATAGAACTGAAGCTAGTGAGCAAAAATGGATTTTATTGTTTAAAGTTGATACCCACTCAGGCATTAATGATATGGTCTCCCTTAAAGCTTTTCTGCATCATAGACCATTGAAGCATTAGTTTGTGTTTGGCACTTTAAGTCATTAGAATTTGTTAACTGATGAGTGTTTCTTATTGGTTGCATGTTTTTATAAGTAGTAATGATTTTTATTGTAGAGTTGTCTGATGAAGCGGTATTAGAACCGTGAAAGAGCTTACCATTAAACAGCTTTTTTATTCTAAGTCTCTGCCTTGTTAGAGTTTTGTTCTGTTTTTACTTTTTAAATAAAATAAACTTCAGTGACTTGTTCATAATATGTTCACATGAGCTGATGAGATCAGTGAACACACGCTCACTTTTGTAGTTTAGTGATTTTAACTACCATATTATCCCATGCTATCTCCCTGTTAAGCAACTTACCTGGATAACTCTTACACGTAACTCATATATTTAATTTATTCTGTTTGCCTAATTACATCTTAGGATCACAGGAGCATAAGAAATATAAGACAAATGAGTCATAAAACCATTTTTGCCTTGTCAGTACTGACCCTCATGCTGTACTACTCCCTTCTCAAGAAGGGAAAACCAGATCAGTCCCCAACTAAATTTATGGGCGCCCATCTAATCATATAGGTTTAATTATTAAAGTTAAACTTTGTTTAACTTGCAAGGGATGTTTGTTTCAGAGGTGGGGGTAGGTGCGGGTAATACATTTTTTTTCTCCAGTGTATTTTATTTATGTGCTGGTGTAGAGTTAAGCCCATAGTTGCAGTATTAGTGGGGTTACTTGACTTGGGAAGATACAAGAGATCACGGAAGATGTGGCCCCTGACAGTGCAGAACCCAAGGTACAGAACCTCACGCAAAAGCCCAAAGGATTTGTGAAGCTAAAAAATAATAAGTGGAAGAAAAGGTTGAAGAACAATTGAAATAAATGAGAATGTCTACGCAAGAGTACTTGGAAAATATGAATGAATGAAGAGCAATGTTTTTAAAACAACTATTTTTTAACAGCAACCCCAGGATAACCATTTTTGGGCTCAGTGTCTGAGGCAACAGCAGGTTGAAGGAATGAGAACTAAAATCAGGAATTTTGAGAATGACAGGGTAGAAATGGACTCAGGAAAGAATTATGAATGTAATGGCAAATTATTACAGTATACAATATAAAATCCTCCAAAGCTAGTTACGAAAACAAAATCGCCACGGATTCTAAAGACAACCACAAAGCATTCTATAGCTATGTCAAGAATCTCAATGGCAGCACTCAGATCTGCTCTGAGTTACAGCACAATGGCACTAAATATACAGAACCAACCGATATTGCCATCATCCTGGCAGATAGGTTCAGTGCTAACTTTACCCCCCCTCTCACCCCCTAAAGGGCCCACCTCTATACCAGAAGAATGCAAAGTTCCTGTAATCACGGCTGCACAGGTAAAAACCACACTGTACAAAGCCAAGAACACAGCATCCATGGGACCTGACAACATCCCAGGCTGCATTCTACATGAACTAAAGATCAAACTGGCACCCCACCTAAGTAACATGTTCACTCATAGCCTCACCTCATGCTTTGTGCCCACTGAATGGCGCACAGCAATGGTTATCCCACTCCACAAAGGGGGAGCCACCATGGACCCTGGGACTACCACCCCATCAGCCTGACGAGCCTGGTCTGCAAGGCTATAGAACGTATCATCATGGAACTGATAAACAATGACATTGGTAATCTCCAAACTCTGGACCCTACCCAGTTCGGGTTTGTTAAAGGCAGATCATGTCTCCTAAACCTGATGGACTTCTTTGAAGTGGTCACCAAAGCCATAGATGTGGGTAAGGTGGTTCACTTAGCTTATCTTGATTTCGCCAAGGCTTTCAACACCATCCCCCATTCTGGAATTATAGATAAACTCACTAAACTAGGTATAAATCCCTATGTCACAAGATGGCTTACCAACTGGCTCACTGAAAGAACCCACACTGTGAAAGTAGCAGACTCTAAATCAGACCAGTGACAAGTGGAGTACCACAGGGTTCAGTCCTGGGTCCTCTCCTGTTTGGTATCTACTTCTCTGAAGTACAGGCTAATACCGAAGGTCTTTGGCTAACAAAGTTCGCAGATGACTGCAAACTAGAAGCCATAATCTAAACTCCTAATGATGTGGACATCCTACAACAGGGCCTCACTGAGACAGATGCCTGGTGTCAAAGCCATGGCCTCAAGCTCAATGCCAAAAAGTGCATTGTCATCCTTTTTGGTAAAAACTCTGTACCCATGAACTACCACATAGGCGATAGTCTATTTAACACCGAAAGTGTGATAAGAGACCTTGGGACACAGGTGGACAGTAGTCTTTCCTTTGATAATCACATTGCCACAGTAGTCAGGAAATCCTTCTATGTGGCACACCTCATCACAAAAGTTTCGAAAAACAGGTCCTTGTTCCCCTCTACTCATCACTCATTAGACCCATTATAGAGTACAACGCTCCTTTTGGTATGTACCTCACAACACATCTACAACAACTGGAAAGGCTGCAGAAATACCTCACAAAGAGTATTACCGGCCTCAAACAGATGCCCTACACAGACCGTCTCAAAAAACTCCAGCTTTACTCTGTCGCATATCATCTACTCAGAGGCAATCTCTGCCTAACATACAAATTTATGTGAAACCCAGAGCTGTTGGACATGCTCCATTTAAAGAAATCCCAATCCCTCCAAGCCACACGCTCTAGGGACCTAAACCTTGTCACCACAATAAACAGAACATGCTGGAGGGATAGATTCCTGTCCCAGAGACTTCCCATACTCTGGAACAAACTACCTATCTATATCAAACACAGCTCCTCATTAGCACTCTTCAAGAATAATCCTGATGATTGGATGGGAGATAGGAAATTCACCCCAGGGATCACTTCTGTGGCTCTGCTTGACAGGGGCAAAGGAAAATAATTTTCTTGGGTGGCAAAATCCAGGGTACCGTTTGGCTAGGCTTATATAAGCCCTAGGGCCAATAGCCTAGTACCTACCTATGAAACTATGATAGAGATATATAGGTTGGAAGGTAATAGAAAGGAAATGGTAGCATATCTGAGATAATTACAACTTCCTCAGTTACAATAAGAAGAAAGAGAAGTATTAAAATAAAAAAAGGAAACTATGGGGGAGGCAACAAAATATAACATTAAATTACTGGCCACAATTGATGAGGACTGGAAGTGGAGCGTTACAGATTGAGGGACAAACTACAGGTACTTTTTAGAAACTTGATTAAGGGAAATAAACCAAAGCAGATATAGACAAATCGCTGAATAGAACTGGCCACCATGGATAAGCTGTATTTTGAAATCCAGAGAGGCCCCTGGATGGGGAAAATATTCCATATCTGTCTTACATAAGTTCCTCAAGGAAGAAGAGGAGAAATAGTAATCAATATGAGATCAGAGCAGGTAATACAGGGGGTAAATATAAACAAAGACTACTGAAAACAGATATGTGCAATGTCAACAAAGGTCATAAGAATCACAACATTTCAGCATATTTGCCTGGGTATATTTGCTTAAGTATTTCTGCAGCCAACCGAATCTTATTAACATGTTTGCAAGGGTAGACCCAAACTGCAGGAGGTATGGGATGGGGGGGGGAGGGGGGCTGAGAGACTGGAACATATTTTTTGGAGCTGCTTGCTACTAAGCCAGTTTAAGACAGATTTGACCTCATTAGTACAAGAGCTGATGAAGGGGAAAATCCAGTTAACTGAAACACTACACCTTTTGGGTATCAATGAACAGAGGTTAGAAAGTGGAAAATTACAAGAGATAATCTGGATATTAAAATTAATAGTTAAAAAGGCAATTACATGGAAACAGAAAAAAGTGACACTTTATATGCAGAAGATTAAAGTTCCTAATGGAGACATTAAGACAGGAAGAGGGGAGAATATTAAAAGAGGTTAGAAATACCTGTCCAAATGGCTACTC
Source organism: Protopterus annectens (assembly GCF_019279795.1). Classification (NCBI taxonomy): domain Eukaryota; kingdom Metazoa; phylum Chordata; order Ceratodontiformes; family Protopteridae; genus Protopterus; species Protopterus annectens. The sequence continues at coordinate 1,349,313,725 of NC_056743.1, read as the reverse complement.
TGACTGAAATATGAAGATAAACCAGTACAGTAGAGGCAGGATAGAAGGGAAGTTGGGAGGGAATATCACTTGTACCAAAGCCAAGACAGGATTTTATACTATTATAAATACATGTGGTGGCTGTTAAAATTTTACTGTAAATAATTAACTTAGAGATTAGCATGGAAGGGGATGGAAGAAGCATGGCCAGGACAATGTTATTCAACATGTGATAGAATAAAGAGGGACTACAGGAGATTTTAAAGGGAGACGTTAGAGAAAATTACCACTTGTAAGACTGTGGGCTTTGTACATCCTAATATTGAGCTGTGTTCAGCTATATATAAAGACAGGCTATAAATGAGTAACCTATAAAAATTAATCTGACCAGCCGCTAAGATATCTTTAAAGTGCAGCATACATGAGGTTTGCATAGTACGTGTTTGTAGTTTTGGAAAGTTATACACATAAAGTCGAATGGTTGGAAAAAAGTAAAGGAAACTGACATTAAAGAAACAAGAGTAAAGGGGCAGTACTTCAAGTCATTCCTGGTAGCTCAGGAACTTTATTCCAACAATACTCTTAGTTAGAAACCTTTTTGACCTTTCCAGTTGCTTAACATGTTTTGAAAGGGGACTCTGAAGGAAACATTGTACTCAATAACTGGTCTAATTAGGGTTGCATAAAGAGGGAGGACAACTTCTTTTGATCTGAATGATGTGCTTTTACATACCAGTTGTGATAAATAAAAGAATTTAGTGACCACTGCTGCTATATGGTTGGTTGAAGAAAAGAGAATTATCAACCCACCTTCCAAAATCCCTGATTACACTATCATTTTGGAATGGGGTATTGACTAAACTGTACATTGAGAGAGAAGGCTTTTATTAAATATGACAGTACTGCCTTTTTTTTTTTGTTTTTCATTTTAGCCTTTTTTCCATACGCCACTTGTTTACAAGGGTTACTTCCTGTTGTAATGAATAGGTATCAGAGAGAGATTTCATAATAACACTCAGTTTGCACTCATCTGAAATCCTGGTTAATCAAAGGGCCTAATTCTTAGTATGGAGATTACAGAAGTAAATGCCAAAAGGAGGGGCCCAAGTATTGAGTTCTGAGGAACACCACTAGCTGCATTAACACTTTCTGAGGAGATGCCTACCATCCTGGCCATGTGGGTTCTTACAACCAGTTGGGCATCCACATCATCATGTATGGATATACTTTTATGACACTTAGCTTGTTTACAATGCCACCATGGGTTATAGTGTCAAATGCTTTGACAAGATCCAAACGAGCTGTGTGAACATAATGACCACTGTCTACAGCCTGTGTGACCTTCATAAAGAAGTTAACTAAACTAAGTAGGCAGGAGCTCCTTTGACACAGCCAAACTGATGCAAGTCTAACCTGATAGGGTTTTTGATACCATAGATTATAAGATCAGATAATATGTGTTTCATGCCTTGGCAAATTAGTCTAGTCAGGCTAATGGCTATAGTTTCCCAGGTCAGTGGTAGGACTAACTTTGTGATGGGGCATCACCACGACAGATCATCTTAGTTTGGGGACAAATTCTCTAGCTAAGGTAAAACAATTTAAGGAGGAGATCCACAACAGCATGTTTGGCACTACTTGTTAAGTATCCAAGTAAATTATCAGGCCCCACAGAAGTACTATTTTTGGTTTTGGAGAGCAGCTACAGTACATAAACCTTTGTAATATTCAAAGATACAAGACATTCAAAAATGTGTAGAATTAAAACAGTCATTTCAGGGATAAGGTTTACACTGAATCTGTCTGCTAGCACATTTTCTGTGTTTACTGATTCTAAATCGATGTGCCATTTTGGAAAATTCAGTACCTTGCTGGATGTTAGCTCTTTGTTTACTAATTTACCTAAACAGAGACCTGTAATTATCCTTGACTTCAGAAGCTAATTTAAGTTTATGATTTGCCTTTATAGCCTTGATAGTAGAACTTTTGAAGATGGCTGCACACTGATCAGCACCTTAACTTCAGCCCACCCAGTGTGAAAAAATAAACTGAAAGATAGGGACACTTTTAGTAAATTCACTTACTGGCTATAAACTACACTACCTGGATACAAGTGAAGAAGAAATTAAGAGAGCCTGAAAGAAAACCAACTAAAAAGGTGAAGAGAAAACAATGACTGGGAAGAATCCTGCAGCTGTTCATTTAAAATGCAGTTCAAGCTCCAGCTTTGGTGCAAGACATGGCTTCCAGTAATCTAGTGAAAAAAGTAAATCAAATCTGCTCAGAACTGATTAAAATAAACAGAACACAGAAGGAGCACACCAACTCAAATAAGAAAAGGCTGGAAAAATGGAACAAGCTTTAAACAGATATTCATATGAGCTGATAAAACTGCAAAAACCATAGTCTGAAATGAAGAAAAGGCTGGTTGAGTATGAGACTGCTCAAGAAGAAATGTTTAAAAATAGTAGAATTAGAAGACAGAGCACATAAGGAAAACTTAATATTTTCTGCTATACCAGAGAAAATAGAAGGAACAGACTATATTAACTTTTTGAAGGCACAAATAAGCAACTGGACTGGTATTCCACAACAGGGTCATTTAACGGAAAGGGCACGTTGTGTGCATCCATTCAACCTGGCCATGAGAAAGCAGCCAAGACCTGTATTAGTAAAGATGCAATCCTATCAACAGAAACAGTTTATTCTGACAAAACTGTGGCATAAGAACAAAGTATTAAAAGTTGGAGGCACTAGAGTGTGGAAAATGTTTACTCAAACAGGCAGAAGAGAAACAATGTTATCCCAGTTTGCCAACAAAAGTAAGCCAAGCAAAAGGGTACTCTGCTTATCGTTCTTCTGATAATAAAGCACATGGAAAGACTTTTCCAGTGAACTTTTTCCAGTGTCCCAAAGCAAGATGTTTGAGAAACTGAGAAAAGCACAGACTAGAAGAATTGAGAGTATCTTGGAATTGAACCAGTGTTCAGAATTAGGAGATGGAGATGAACAGGAAGAAGACCACCAGGATAGAAATTAGTGAACAAATGTGGAATTACAAAGCATTGATGGAATTTGTAAAATATGTCTGTACAAAAAAAGTGGAAAGAACAGACTTTTGCTGACTTTGTTAAACGTGTGGGGGAACTGAAAGGCAATTGCCTCACTTCATGTCATTAATGCTTGGAAGGGAAGTGAAAGGAAAGGAGTAACTATTTTCTGTTCTTAACAGTATGTTTATGAAACTTTTCATGATATAAATTGCATGTTATATAGTAAAGCATTTTAATTACTGATGTATGTAATAAAGATACTAAAGTAAACATGACTTTTTTCATTCTTTCTTCTTTTTGAGTATTAAGAAATATAGGCATTACAATGCAAAAAGAGAAAAAAGGCAAGATAGCTAGACAAAAAATATTTAAGTTAAGAGGCTGTAATCTTGGGTTGCTGAAGTGGGGGATGGGGTGCAAAAGTACAAAGATTGTGACATATGTGGGGCTGATAAGTTTTCTTTTACTTTTGTATAGGTTGATTGCCTGGATTAATCTAACAACAAGTTTAAGTGGAAACAAGTAAATAAGGGAGCCCTGAATGTAATGGGTGGGAGGTTGGCATAATGGTTAAGGTATTTACCTTACAGACACAAGGTGCAGGGTTTGTTTCTCATACTAGGCTTAAAATGGCCAACAAGGGCAGTTAGCATAGTATTAATCTATGAACCTATTTAGCAATAAATGTGTCTTTAGAAGCCTGCAGCTGAGGGCTATATTTCTTTTTTCTTACATTTTCATGGAGATGAGTAGATTATAGGGCAATAAAAAGCCAAAGCACTGGTTTCTTCAAGGATAAAAGTCAATTTTTTTCTGGAAGCATGCAAGTTATTTTTCACATCTAGGAGGAAAAATAAAGATAAAAAAAGATTGGCACCAATTAGTGTATGCAGGAGCACAGGAAGTAACATGCATCTTAGCATGGATAACCTCAATTTGAGGTTAAATAAGACCTGTGTTTACAGCTGTCTATTTGGGACAATTGTTTCTATTAGGAGAGTTAAATATCCTTATTAGAAGCTGTACATAGTTGTGTTTGTTTGTATTAAGTTAACAGGTTATGAGGGTGTTCTGGGGGTATGCCTTTTTTTTTTTTTTTTTTTTTTGCTTAAGGATTTTGATTAAAACAAAATGGTTGAAATGAAGATGATATTAAAAAATGCACAAAGGCTTAACCTGCCAAACATTAGAGGGTGCATGTATCACAAAAGCTGAAAATAGACGTTTAGAAAAGCTGTCATATATAATAAGTTGGAATAATGACTTCTGAACACAATGGTGATACCTTCCATACTATCTTGAATGTGAATGGTCTCAGAGGTGTAGACAAAAATGAAAGAATATTTAATTACAATATAAATGCATAGTGTAAATAGCAATGCTATGGGAGACACATTTGGAAGGAAATGACCATGTGAATTTCATAAATAAAGGATTTCAAGATGGATACTCAGCAGAATATCAGAGACAAAAAAAAAGGGAGTACTTATATTAACTGCTAGGGTAGTTCCAATAATGATAGAACTGGAAAAAAAGATAGTGATGGTAGATTTCTGGTAGTAAGGGGCTCCTAACAAGGGATAAGGATTATGATAGTATGTGTTTACATTCCACCTAAAACTGTCTATAATGTTATTATAAGAAAATTTATATTAAGAAAATTTTTAGTAGAAATAATCAGCTTTCAGCAGGGAATACTACTTATAGATGGAGAATGGAATTTGATTTGTAACAATGAGGATGTTTCTGAGGAGCCTACAAGGGAAAATATAACAAAAGATGTTAGATTTCTGAAGAAATGTATGAAAACGTTTGATATGGAAGATGTGAATTTAGTAGTAAGAAGTCAGAGAGAATTGACATATTATTCCCCAAAGTACAATAACTGGGCTAGACTACACAAAAAGTTTATTTCATAGGAACATATGCATTTAATTGAAAGCTTTGACACACATCCAATAAGTATTTCAGATCCTGCGCCAATAATAACCAAGACAAAAATGCAGGGTAATGATGTAAATATGAGATATTGGTGCTTCCCCACCTACCTGTTCAAAACAGAGAAATTTAAGGAATAGGTAGTGGACGTTATTCGAGAATTATTAGGGACTATAGAAAGTACTCCAGAAGTTATAGCAAGTGAGTGGCATAAAATGAAAGTGAAGTTTAAAAATAGGGTAGAAATAAAAGAAAAAGAGATATGGTTAAGAAGTAACAAAAATTATTTAGAGGGGCTGACAAAGGTTAAAGTATTAAAAAACAAAAAACAATGCAAAAGTGACAAACTTAATTAAAACAAACTACCTACAGCCCAAAATAAAACTGAACTACTTAAATAAAAATCACTTTTTATTACATAAATATATTAAAATATGTGACAAATCAGATAAGCGATTTTGTCCATTCAGTATAGACTTCCTCAGATAACACCATAAAGCAATAGAACATTTAAAACTCCTTTGGAGGCCATCCATTGGCTACAGCTGATACACTCCCACAATTTCCTTACACATATTAAAGTAAAATAGTTACTTTTCACCACTGTAAAGGTACATTTTGACACTAATCAAAAAGCCTTTTACTATAGCCATACTTTCCTTTTCCATCTTTTTATAATAAAACCAATTATTACATAATAAAAATCTTTCAGTTCAACAATACATTCTATAACTAAAAACATTTGAAAAGAAAATACCTAAACATATTTGTATTCTGTTAAGATTAAACAATCTTGCAGTACTTATCAGTTAATTTTTTCACCTCTGTAGGCTCTGTAGTGCTCTTAATTTCAATAAGCAGACAATAGAACTCTGTTCATTCAGTCCTGGCCAATGCTCCGCATATAAGCAAATTTGCCAAGTTAAATCCTTCTTTTTGAGTTGGAGTCCTAGAGTTCCACCTCTAAAATTACATGCCACATGATCAATAATCTTGTATATGTTTTGCTAATGCATTATGTAAATTCTTTCTCTTTATACTATATTCGTGCTCATACACCCTTTCCTTAAAATTACAGCCAGTCTTGCTAACATAACAACATGAACAGTCTTTGCACATAGCCAGAGACATTAGCCCCTTGGACTCGCAATTATATTTCCCATTCACTTTGTTTTCAATTTCTCTAATATGAAAGTTCCTACCAACATCCATAAATTTACAGTACTGGCAATGTCCACACTTCCTCATTTCCTCTTTCTCTCTTCTACCTTTCATTAGACCCTGCTACAGCATATTCTTAAAATTCAGTGCCCTGCAAAATAGTATGCAAGGCTTCTCCCCTAATTTGTTCACAATGGCTCTGTCATCCCTCAGTAATGGCCAGTTCAAATTTAAAATCCATTGTATTTCTGACTGCTGGTTATTAAAAGTCACAAATGGAGCTTGACCTCTTCTGAAGAACCCTTCCAACTTTTCCTCAGTTTCTGGTGTTACTTGCTCCAAATTGCCAACATCAAGAACCCCATTTAAAATAGGTCTAAAATATCCATCCCTCCTCTTAATAATAACCTCATTAGTCAAATCATCCAATAAAGCCATGGGATACCCTCTTTTCCTAAACATGTCAGATAAACAGGAACATTCTTCTAGAAAATGATCTAATTAAATCATTCTGGACACCCTCACTAACTCCCCCTTCACCAGCAAATGCTTTTGGTGCATGGGGTGCATACTGGTAAAATCTGCATTATATTTAGAAGTACTGGCAAAGAAAATAACTGATTCAGAAATTCAGATATAATTTGTATGATAGTAAATACAAGTTGGCTTTATTTGAAGACAATATCATTTTGCAGCTAATAAAACCAGAAAAGGACATCTCAGTGTTGTGGAACACTCTGAGGCAATTCCACCTTTTTTTTTGGGGGGGGGGGCATAAAATTAATGAAGATAAATCAAAGGCTACAGCTGTAAGCAAATGCTTTTGGTGCATGTGGTGCATACTGGTAAAATCTGCATTATATTTAGAAGTACTGGCAAAGAAAATAACTGATTCAGAAATTCAGATATAATTTGTATGGTAGTAAATAAAAGTTGGCTTTATTTGAAGACAATATCATTTTGCAGCTAATAAAACCAGAAAAGGACATCTCAGTGTTGTGGAACACTCTGAGGCAATTCCACCTTTTTTTATGGGGGGGGGGGCATAAAATTAATGAAGATAAATCAAAGGCTACAGCTGTAAGCTACGTACCTACACACATGACTTGTTTTAGCAATACTCATATTTATTGGGACATGATAAAACAAAGTATTTAGAAGCATAGTTTAAAAAAGAATTTTGTTATAGCAGCTAAGGATATGTGGGAGGAGACTAAACAAAAGATAATGCAACAAGTAAGAAATTGGAAGCTCTTGCATATGGATATGGATAGCAAGATTACAAGCAGTAAAAATGTTTTAGTCCCTTTAGTTTTATACACAAGGTCAAGTATAGTTTTATCAACTAAAGGACATGCTGCGGATAGTAATTAATAAAGACTTGAAGGATTTTATCTAGCAAGGGGAGAGGGCAAGAGTCAAGTGGGATAAGATGATCATTCCAACAGAACAAGATGTTTGAGGATTTCCTAAGTTGATGTGATATTTTAGAGCTACACAGTCAAGGTTCTTATACATAGCACAAGCAGAAAGCTACAATTCAAAGTTGAAAGGGATGATGATGATGATGAAGCATGGAGGAAATGGAAAAAATAAGGATAGAGTGGGATTTGGGGTCTACAGCCTTAAGGAGAGCAACAACAGTGATACAGAATATTATATTCATAAAGTTGAAGAAAGTAACCTACGTACTAAGCCAACAAGAGAATGGAGAAAGGAGATTCAACCAATAGGGATGACTGCAGTTAGGGATAGAGCAACTAGACAAAAGGTGGCTGGACTTTACTGGAGGAAGTTGGCAAAGGAAACAATGTACTGGAAACAAATATTTAGACAGAGAAAGGTAATAGAATGTGAAGAGGCCAAGAGGAAATTTCGAATGCAGGCTACACACTGCCTTCCCTATCATGGACTTATATCAAAGTATAGGCAAAGAGAAAGGAATAGGGGATCCTAATTGAAAGACTGGAACTGGTAGACTTTTTAGTAGAATCTAGAACAGAAGCTGTTGTTAAAAAAAGGATAATTTGCAGGGCATATAAACATTGCACAATAATTAAAGGAAGCATTCAGAGTAGGTCAGAAAAGACTGGGAAGAGATATTAGATAAGCAATTCACAAAGAAACAGTGGGAGGACAGCTGTATGACTCCCAAATATGCAACAGAGTCTGGAAGATTTAGGAGTTTTGCCTGGAAGTGTTTGCAAAGGTACATTTATACCCCAAGCAGACATGAAAGAATTTTCCTCAGGTGATGGCAAGCTTTTTGGCGTGATGGGGAAGAAAGGGGGAGCTGGGAGCAGACTTTAAAAATGTAAATGTGAACTTGTTAATTTGGTTTGTTTATTTTCATATAAATTTAAGTTTGCCTATGTCACAAGTGATAATTCAATAAAGGTGGTTTACAAAATAGCCCTGATAGAAGCTTTCAATTCCTAATATTCCTGATGCAATCTTTAATATGGCGAATTTTAGACATGCTGTATGATTTAACTCTTTCTCTTGTAATAGAGTTTATTTAAGCTGATGAACTCCCAGTGTGTTTTTTTTTCTTAAACTTCCTGTTATATTTGACTCTAGTAAGGGATGGCCAGGTCTAAAAACTTCTGTGTGGAAATGTAAATCCTCTGTATGAATATCAGTTCTTTCTGTGTCAAGTCTAGTGATGTTACAAGCAAATTTGGACAGCTCATCAAAGAGTTTGAGGACATCTGTCAGTTTAAAATGCCTGAATTCAGAATTTCTGAAAGAGAAGGTGACAGTTTTAGGGCTAAATTTAACCAGGGACAGAGAAACTTGAAGGGTGGTAGGTGTAGGGCTGTATTAGTTAGGCCCATGTCAAGAAGACTGCAGTTGGTTTGAAAGCTCTCTGTTCCAAAAAATGTTTGTGTCTAAGAATCTCTGGACATACTCAACTTTGAAGAAATAATTTCTCCAGTTTATCAAAGGTAGAAATCTCCCATTATAAAGGCATTTTGGGAATAGAAAACATAGCAATTTTATGCTGTCATCAATGGACATGGAGGGTGTCCTGTTCAATTTTGGTTGACTTTCAATGAGTTAAATTTGTGGGTCTCTGGGAAGATGTCTAGATGAGATGTAATTCTGGACAAATATCAAAAGGCCACCTCAGTTTCCAAAGCATGGTAGAAGCAAAACCCAGGTATAGATGGAGTGCTGTCATTGAAATCAAGACTCATTAACTACACAAACATGCATGAAGTTGAAGGAGAGCCTCACGATAAGACAATTTGTTGTTAAGACTTCTGGCAGTGATATTGTCCAATTTAGGGTTGAAAATGGCTACACTGACATCTGCTATGCTGAGAAGTACAGTAGTCAGACTCGGCCTAAAAAGGTAGTAGATGAGCAGCAATGGCTTTAAACAGTATGCAGAGGCCACGTAACAAGAGGTCTAGGCCATCCTTGGTGAAACAAGTTGGAATGTCAGCCATCTTAACCCACACTGATATCTACTGGATTCTCCCAGAATGACTCCAACTATTAAGCCAATTACTGAAGCCAAACATCTTTTCTTTGTATTTATATATATATATATATATATATATATATATATATATATATATGGTTTACCTACAGTAAGTCGAACCATATACTGTCGAATGATGGTATAGTTGATGCTGTGCAGCGAAACCGACAATGCAAAATTTCGACATTGTTGAAATACAAATCACCGTAAACCTTAGAACAGGCTTTAACTTGGTTCGAGATGGGGTGACATTTGTATTTGAACAATGCCGGGTTCGACACTGTCGCCGCTCGACCTCCTGAAATCGACTACAGTAGGTTAGACTAAACCCACCTCGACCTGCTAAGTGCAAACCATATCATTCTGGATAAAGGAGGGATTCCACACAGGACCAGTGTCTTACCTGTACTGCAAACACATGTATGGTGAGACTGAAAATTTCTCTATGCTTGTCCCTCAGAGTTATGTGCACCAAGACATTTGCATGAACTACCACTAGGTCATTATCATATCTGACCCATGTGAGGACTTTAGAGCATTTGTGATGTCATGGATCCTGGCAACAAAAAGACAAATAACTGTAGCTCTGTCTTCATCCAATCTTGTGAATGTCGAGTCAGTATGCCTGACAACAAAGTCACCAATTACTAAGATAATACTATTTTTACTAATGGAATTTGAGATTTTAGAGGCTTTGCAGTTTACCTCCTGGTAACCCTTTACTGTTTGTGAGCAAGATGCTGGTATGGTGGTACATACCTGCTGAGGCCTAGTCTTTTTAATCCTAGGAGGCTTCGGTAGTGACATTTGTACAACCTGAGCATATCATTTTAGTGTGGCTGTGAATAGCTGGGGTGATAGTGTGTGATGCTCACAGGTCATCTTACTGGGTAACAGGGATGCCTCCAGATGGCACCTCTCACAGGTTGAATTATAAGTGTCAAGCAGAAGTTCACTGTCTGTGAGCATATGGCAGCTCCTAAACTACCTGACAGTTCCAAGTGCTACAAGGCTTGCAACAGAAGGCACAGAAGCAGGTTTATTTTCCTTTTTGTCCAAGTGGGTCCTGGACTTATTTTAGTCCAACTGTTCAACACATAGTGTTGATAGCCTGGGTATATGTAGGATGTAGTCCAAAAACAAAGGAAAAAATGAATAACATAGCTAAAAGACATACAAACTTTATTAGGTTACGGCTTTCATGGACCTAGCCACTTCTTCAGACCATACAACCATACATCAAACAGCTAATATATACCATAAATCATTAAGCACTAGCCAATCAAAACATTAAAACAATTAATCAATAAAAACCTAATTCAACCTGCGAGCTTGCAGGGCAGGTTTCAAAGGGACACTCCCTTTAAGACCTGGTGCTGCATGTGTACGAAGTGCACAGATCCATTTATTTTCCATTAACTCTGTTTGGTTCACTACATCACCACCTCGAACACCCTTGACACATAAATGAAGGGCCAAAAAACAAAGATATGACCATCACACTGACCTATATGTTGTGCTAGAGCATTAGATGGGGAAAAGTTCCTTATATCACCTATGTGCTCTAAAATTCACTCCTTAAAGGACCGACTGGTGTTCCCCACATAAAAACTCAGAACATTGGCCACACTTAGCTAGATACACCAAATTACAGGTTTTACAATCAGCATAAAATCTAGGTTTAAAAACTCTCTTTGTCACAGGATGGATAAAAGTCTTATCCACTGAAATAAATTGACAGGCTTTACAAAATCGACAGGGATATGTCCCAAGCCTATTTGAGCACATATATTTATCAGGATTATTAGGCATAACATAGTATAGCAGCCTCTTAAAGGATGGTTTGTTCTTAAATACATAACAAAGTTTACCACCAACAATTTCCTTAACTTTACTGTGTGTCATAAGTGCAGACCAGTGTTTATTGATCACATCACAAACTGTTTGTACATATCTATCTATATATATTTTTGTTGTTTTTTTGCTTTTTTGTTGCTTATTTGCTGCTTTTTTACTATACCTACATAGATTTTACATGTCCATTTTTTATTTATTTATTCACTATAAATACATATACTATATTTATTTATTTACATCTTATCATACACATGCTTCTTGTCATCACTCTAATATACTGATAATTACTTTGATGTGACTATAAATGAACTTTCTAGCTAACATAATTAATAAGTATTAATAGGTCTGTCTAAATATAATATTATCATTTTTGTCACTGGTTCAATATTTTATCACAATATATTTATATTTTTATATATTAATATTTCTAATTGTCTATGTTCAATTGTCATATTTTTTCTGCTTTTTTCTGCTGCTTTCTATGGCTGCTATTCCTTTTCATTGCTGCTAATTTTCAATTATTGCTGCTATCTCCATATGGACGTCAACTTTTAAAGTTGCTAATGTTTTTAATGTCTTATTGCTTATCAATCTTGCACATTATTTTGCATTTCAATTGACATATACATTTTATATATTTTATGAAAGCTAGATATACTGCATTTCTGCTGATTTATACTAATGTTAAGCTTGTCATATATATAGATTCTTAGTCCTCTTTATAGGTGCTCAATTGTTTATTAATTCTTACTACATTTGCCTGTTGGCAGATGAATTAATAGCAAAGAAATATGAATGATTGATTTTATGTCTTAAAACCATGTCTCAAAAACCATGTTTTTTCGTTCTGTTTTGTCTTTGCACACAGCTATTTGAGTTTACTGCTTTAAATGAATGAGCCCTTTAAATGCTTGAATGCATAATTGATTCATTATTATTTAATTGATTTAATCAATCTATTTAGCAGTTAATTTTTTGTATATAAAGAGAATGTCTTTACTGTGATGTTATAAATCATCTGAAGAAGCGTGCAGCTTGTGGGCACGCGAAAGCGCTCATTTTTCGTTAATAAAGGTTCGTTTTATCATCGTGGTGTTAACCTGCTCTTTTTGTTATACTAATTGCTAGAGAAAGTAAGTGTAACCCTAGTACCAGTCTTGCATGTAGCTAGCAGCTTTGAGCAAATGTACACAGATTTCAGCAACACAACTACACTAAAATGCTCAATATGTGTTTATTTTTTCCAATGGCCAAACATGCAGTGAGTTTGTCCAGTCGCTCTACAGATATCTACTGAAAGGTACTAACCAGCTACCATGCAGCATCAACTACAGTGGTGCATTGCAGAGTGTTGTGCTGCACAAACCTGTGCAGTACATGCCTCTGAAGTCAACCTCATTATGAGGAACGTTCCTCATTTGGAGTCTTAAAAAGTTCATGTTCCACACTGAAAGAGTCTGCCACACATTCGCTGTTAGGCAGTTTTGTAACAGATCTCCATGGTAAATAGAAGTAAATCATATTAAGTCATTAAAAAACTTTACTATAAGTCAAAATGACACATTTTAAGCATCCTATGAGTTTCCCATTTGAAGATGTTAGTAAGCAGTTAGCAAGTATTCCACATTTTGCCCACTTGTTCCATATTACCAGAGGTAGTGCTACTCATTTTGGAGATGGAAAGTTGAGAGCTATGATGCACTATATAATAAATCACAGAAAATTAAAACAGCCAATCAAAATACAACATTCTCTAAACAAGTAGTAATCTGAACTTGCAGAACTGCAGCAAATCATCCTGTTTCACAAAATAATCATTATGCACTGAAATCAGAAAAAAATATATATTTTATCTCAGAATTTGAATGGCAATTTAACTAATTAAATACACTTCTCTCGTGCTTGGGCTATTGAAGAAAGGAGTCAAAACTGTTTCCGTCAAGAGCGCAGATGCACTATTTACAGCATGCCAGAGAAAGGTAGAGCAAGGCCCTCAAGCTGATCTATCTATATATATATATGGAGAGAGAGAGAGAGACATAAAGCAAGTGAACATTGAAACAACTACACTTCAAGCACTTTGACAACACTAATCTGCCAAATCACTGCATGATATTCCTCATTACATTGCCTTTGTCAAGGATAGATCTTCTTTTTCTCACAGAATTGTTATTCTCTAAAGCAAAAGCAGTGAATTGATTCCCCATCTACTTATCTCCAATATGAGGAAGTTTTAGCAATTATTAAAGTATAATTTTTAGTTTAGTTTAGTTTAACATATCCTGGAATGACAGCAGCATTGTGTATGGGGGAAGGGATATTTAGCTGGTAAACATGCTAATTGTCTTTTACAACAGCACTACCCTAGTAAATCACTCCCATGCTTTTAAACAGGTTTTAAACAGGTATATATATGGAGTGGTGAATTTCTACAGTTTATTCTGTTTTTCAACTACTATTTGGATTGCTTGTTTGTGTGTTTTTAATAAAGAAGATTTGAATTGAACTAGCTTGGGCTTCCCTACTTTCATTAGTGGATTTATACTTTGGAAATTTTTTAATGAAAGTATTTCTACCTCCTGTTATTAGGTGGAATATTCACAATATGTTTTTTATTAGGTGCCTGAACTCTAAGAAACTCTAGGGAATCTTTTATCCTTCACACAGAGAAGCTTACTCATTATTTGTTGTTGGACCCAGTACATTGACATACTGGGTTTGTCAGACTTCAAGGGACACCACAGAGACTGTTTGTTTTAGCCATTAAAAAACATACCCAGTAAGATGTGCCTTACAGGTAAAAACTTAGCTGGACAGGTCCCTGTTGTATGTTACTATAGATGTAAACCTAGCCCTTGTATACTTCAGTTAAGTTCAGTATTCAAAACACTTTGTTCCCAGCATACTTCTCAACTGTCCAGATTTTCGCAGAATGTTCAGATTTTTGGGAAGTTCCCAGTCTGCCATAACTGTCCCTGGTAATCTCCCATGCTTAAGGCTAAACTTAAAGTGAAATATTATTCTGTAAATGTTGGAAACCTACACAATCTGAAATGACACAGAAGTGAATACACACTGACCAGCAATGCTGACAAATTTTAATAGCTTGGGAAGAAACTCCTTGCTTTCCATAACCAGCTCAAATTATTCTGGACTCACATGAAAAACTACACACAAAAAAAAAAAAAAAAAAAAAAAAACTTGCATTTTCCATGATATCTTTGTCAGGTGTCCCTAACCATTTACCTTTAGACATTGGTAATGTTGCCCATGAATCATTCCTCCACCTTCCCTCCCTTACTCCCTTTCAACCTTTTTAAAGTCTGTTGAACTCTCTACCCAACACCTCGCCAGACCCACCTGTATCTTATATTTGTCCTTGCCTCTCCTTTTTGTTTTTCCTCTGCTACATGAATTGAGAGGCTAACATGCCTTGCACCTCTCTTCTATTTCTGTAAAATACTTGTAAAGGCGGTGAGAAGGCTAAATCAGAAACTAGCATTTATATTTCTCTTTCCTTTGGACAAACTTCACTCCTCCTTTCTAAATATATTTTCTGGTTTTAATCACTAACCATTATGGTATATAGTTAAATTCTCTCTCACAGCTGGGATTGTACCCTCTGTCTGGAGCTACTCTTTCATCATTCATTTGATTTAATTCCATACCTAAAATGTCTAGAAGACACTGAACTAATTTCTACTCGCCATTACAGACTGCAGTTCTTGAGAAGGCCACAAGTGCTGGTACTAGAACATAATAACACATATGGGCTACCGTGTAACACCTCAAAGAAAAACAGCCCCTGTAAGTAAGGCAACTGCCAGGTCCCAAAATAGTATTCAAAACCCGCACTGACCAGCAGACAGTGATGCAGAAATTAAATATTATTATTTATTCCATGTCTGTGCTAAAAAGTACATTCCATAGAGAGAATAAATCCATCTGTGCTAAAAGCACATTCCATAGAGAGAATAAATCCATCTGTGCTAAAAAGCACATTCCATAGAGAGAGAATAAATCCAGACCGGTTTCGGCCAATACAATACAGCCTTCTTCAGTGCAGAAAACAAATGACAAAGAAATTCCCCCTATTTATAACTGTGGCAGTCAAAGATACTATGACTCACCAAATCACTTAAAGGTGCTCATTCAATCCAGGAGAGAATAAACAACCTAATTTAATAATCCATTTTTTCTCCATCTGGAGCTGACTAGAAAAGTTGGGACACTAACATGATCTATATAAGTTATGCCCCATATGGCATACATTCTGGAAGGGGATTGGAAGAAAACAGTGTATCTTAATGCGATAGAATCTCCATTCTTTGAATTTCATCTTGCTGGATATGCCAAAGAAAGAGGAATACACTGAGAGGAAAGATATGCATTTTGGCAGGTTTTTGAGCTACTGGGAATTAAACTGAGTCTCGGGGGACACAAATCACATAAGGTGCCTTATACATTTTTGGTGGATAGAAGTGGTGGAACACTTGTATCAACAAGAGATGCAGATGGCTGGTATGGACAGGAGAGGAAGCTAGAAGGATGAAATTACAGTGAAGAATTTGGCATAGCAGAAGTGAAAAAAAACTACTGGAGATAATCTTTTAGGTAATACCTCACAGCTGCTTCAGGTAATACACTCTTTGAAAGTGCCAGTTACGAATTACCTTAAACTACTTACTCTGGAAGCCTGACAGCTCTGTGAATGTTCCTTCAGCAATTACAGTTTGTGCAAAATAAAATCTACTACTGTCATTGCTAATGGCCTTTGCCCTTCAAACCACTGTTGTGCTGTTGCTGAGTTGATGTATACATATAAGTTTGGGGTGTTTGGGATATTCACCACACAGAGGGAAGAGAAGGACTTGCCCTCTGAATAAATACTTGTAAATCCACTGGAAGTGGTTTTGAATGATTTTATTTTGTACAAATATCATTCCTAAAAACTACTTTTAGCAAGTTGACATGAATCTTTTGGCCTTCAGTGAAGCAAAGCCACTATTGCCATCACCTTCCTTTGGAAAGATGCAAAACAAGGTTTCAAGAACCACAAAACCAATGAACACATGAGAGATTACTGCTAAATAGTATAGATATGTAATTTATTATAAGGAAAAAGCACTTGACTAAAACAAGAAATACTATAAAGGACAACTCAGAAGCTGTAGCGAACTACTGCAAACTTTTATTCACAAATCACCAAATAATAAAAACATCCAAATGTTAAGCACTTTCATCCTCCAGTACATTAGGGACTTTATCAGCACAATTACACAAATAAATACTACATATTCAAATATACTAATTGTATCATGCATCACACAACTCACACAATAATCATAACTTATGGCTTACATCATAATACTCATAACATAGCTAACACGTCCTAAAAATCTCTTCCGTAACAACTATGCCACAAAACAATAACATTCATATCTGACCTGCAAAACATTATTTTAAAATATATTGGATAAAAACTGCCTTAAAACTAATACTTAGTCTGAAGTTCCAGTGTAATGTGTGGCCAATGTAATCTGCAGGTTCTGCCCAACAACCTTGTTTATTCTGATGGGGAATATATACTGCAAAACAAGGGGGTAGCTAATCTAGCTATGGCCTACCGGGAAAAGAACTATATATTTAGTTCTGCTTTTAAAGCCAGTTGTGAGCTACATTTGAGTTTTTTTAATGGTATCTGCATTTTCTGGGGGGGGGGGGGGGGGCTTCACTGGAAAGTTGAAAGAATTTATTGATTTTTTTAAATTAATTTATGACTTTTCTAACTTGACCTATAAGATTATTTATTGGATAAGGTTAATTATTTAGATGTGGAGATTAAGAAGAATTATTTACACTATAAATTTGTTTCGAACATATATAGGAAAACCATATTTTCTAATACCCTTCTTCATTTTTCTTGTTGCCACCTGTATTATCAGAAGAAGGAAATAATAAAAGAGCAGATGGTGTGACTAGCAAAGATGGTTTTAGGTAACACAACCTTTCTTGTTCAAATTGATACACTAAAAAACGTACATGATGGAGGGGGTTATCCTACTAGATTGATAAACACAATTTTGGATGACATACTAGGCAAAAGAAAAGCAGGTGTATGTACACCCTTATGGGGTGAGAAGGGTACAATTTTACCTAAAAGGATGAATTCATTGTGACCAGGAGATGAGCAATGGGCATTTGTTATGACCTATTCTAACAGCAATTATGACATTAGGAATATTATATTATAAAACTGTGAATTTTTTTATGAGCTAATGACTATGGGAAGTAATTGGGAGAAGTACCCAAATGTACTTACAGGAGAGGGATTAACATTAAGAAGATGGTTGAAAGTAGTAAATCAACATCCACATGTACAAGAGTTTTAAAGGTGATGTAAATATATAATATGTGTAGCCAATATGGCCATATATTTGAGGGTGATTCTCTGTCGATTAGTGACAGTAATAACTTTTTAAGCAAAATATATTGTAACTGTGGTACCAAGGGGATTGTCCATGTAAAATTATGTTGTAAATGCCTAAGATTTTGTTGAGGAGAAACTTTTGTGAACAAATCTGTGATCATATGACTGACATTAAGATGCCCAAGATTTTATGCTGTGAAAATGTAGAGAACCCTTCAAGAACCAATCTATGATCATACGACTGACATTAAGAAGGGACGGATGGATAATGCTCTGTTCAAACATGTGAAAGATTAGACAGACCACACACTTTACATTTCTGTGTTAGAAAAGGTTTTAAAGAATCTAAGAAGGGTCCATGTGAAGACAGACTCAAAGTGTTGTCCACCTGGCAAATTAAATCACACATGGACTCATCCCCTGTTTTAAATGGTTCAGTATCACTTGCAATAGTATGGAAAATGAGGCAAATAAAGTATTAGTTTTAAGTCAATTTTAACCAATATATTTTAAAATAATATTATGGAGTTTAGATATTGATGTTATTGTTTTGAGCAGAGTTTTTAGACAAGGGATCTTTAGGACGTTTTAGCAGAATGTCATCTAATGATAGTGTGATTTGTATGTCATATGATGCACTTAGTGGATGTAAATCTGTAGTGTTTATTTGTCTGTCCTGATGAAGTTTCTAACATACCGGGGGATGAAATCCCTTAACATCTGGATATTTTTATTATTTGGTGGTTTGTGAATAAAAGTTTGCAGTGGTATGCTACAACTTCTGACTCATCCTTTGGATTATTTCTTGGTTTTAGTTTGTTGGACATTTTCCAATGGTTTGCTGGACCACGCTTCATGAGGCAGCAATCCCAAAGCTTAAGAAAAAAGTGCTTAACCACTGAATTCATACACAACACAGTCAATGTTCTGCAACCAGCTTAACATAATACGTAAACTCTCTCATTTTATTTTCTCAGAAACATACTTGCAAGCAAACAGAAGGGAAACTTGATTGGAAATATTACTACAAAGCCCTTGTCCAAAAGTACAAACCATGAATCCTGAAAGCTGTACCAATCACTGAACTTAGGTTTGTATCTGACTCAGTAGATACTCCCAGCTGTGTATGTGAGTAATCGTGAGGCACCTTTCTGTTCTAGCGCATTATACCAACAAGATTTAACTTAAAGAATGGCACAATAAATTATCATGTTCACCTATTAAACAAACAGTACAATAAAAAGCAAATCACAGTGAATTGTAGCAGAAACCCTGACACACAGCCAAATAGCAAACAGCATAAGATTTACTACTAAGGCTAACACTGGAGCATTACTGGTATTTAATTTAAAACCTGTGTATTTTACAGAAAAATAAAGATTTGGATAGGCTTGATCCCAGGCATACAGACAGGGCCGGGAGACTGCTAAGCTATACTGAGGGAACATCTTCTGATCTACAGCAACAGTGTTCACTCTCCACCCTACATGCATTTCCACCCAAACCCATATCATTAAATTTATACATCCATACACTCCTGTTACTTCCTCTCACTTGCACATGACAATACCCACTTCTGACTACTACTTGTTATAAGGTAACTGTAACTCTTCTGTCTCATCCATCTCACTTCCCTACCTTCACTCTCTTAATTTGCACATCTTACTTAACTTACTGAAACAAAACTGCTACATTGAAATACTACTTCCAGCAAAGGAAGTATCCCTTTTCTACAATACACCCTCTGCAGTACATTCTTCCCTCTGAATATAATAAACTGTAACTATGTCTTACAGGATCATTTTCCTATCTGTGGCTAAGTTAAAAAACTGCCCCTAAACCAATGATACCTTGACACATGCAACCTTTCAAACTTCATATTATGCAACTTTTCAAATTACACTACAAAATAAACTGCAATGATGTATAGCAGCTAGCTTTAGTAATTTACCCACTATCATCTCTATCGCTCATACATCCCACTTTACATATTCTGTCCACATCTGGCATATCTGGGCTGCCTATCCTTCTCACTCACCCACTCTGCAATGCTCATCCTTGACGGCAACTAGGCTGGCTGTGCTTCTCACTTGTTTTTATTTAGGCGGCCATAATTACAGCAAGACCACCCTCCACACATTTTATCCTTTGCACTTGCTGTTCTATAGCAACAGTCATTGCAGCTTGGCTGACTATCCATGACACTTCTTTCGTATACTTATCATCTTCTTTTATAAGCTTTAATTCCTTCTCTTCTCTATCCCCCCAAATATCTCAATTTTGTTTTATCTCTTTCCATAACATTACCATTTACTTTTCTTTTTACAGTCCTCAAGCTCCACTTCTTACTCCCCCAGCACAACAATCAGTTGGACTTGGCATACTTTATCCGTCACCTACCTCAGCAGTTCTGTCATACTTTCATTTAATATCACCTAATTACTTTTGCTCTGTCACTGATACATACAGTTCTGTGTCACCCACCAGATCAAAGGTGAAATGCCCTTCCATTCATTTAAAGTACTTTCTTCATGACACTTAAACTTGCATCCCTATTACTTTGCCCTCATATTTCTGATTCCACACCCATTTATTCTGCCAACTCTTTAAACAGGTGCTCAAAATTATCAAAGTCACAACACTCTTCTACTTTGAACATTACCCCTCACAACCTTATTTAAAGATCTCTCACTTTTCTAATAACATACTAACAGAAAACAATTTTTGATACAAGTTAAACTCCTGCAAGAAGCTAATAATCCAGTTAACCAATTCAAAAGAATACATATAAATCTGCACATTTTATCCATGCTGATACTAAGATCAGCGAACATTCGCAGAAAACCAGAACCCCAATGCCAGATGCAAATTAATGTCACTTATATGTCCACCATGGATAGTGTTAGTGTTAACAGCAAATGAACCAGTCTTGAAGCACAGCTATATAGAGAAAAATAACACATAGTTTCAGTAACAGAAACTTGCCTAAAAGATTACTTTTGTCCATCAGATTTCATTAGCTCTAACAAGATAATGTTTAGTGATATAAAGTCAACAACTAGGACTGGTGGATGTATGTCACTGCTAATTAAAATAACAGATCTAGCTCTACAAGTAACATAACAAATACAGAAAATAAAGCTCCTAACTGGATTTCTGTCACACGAACATTAGAAAACCATACATAAATGCACATAGCCAAGCATGTACATGCCAGCACCCTCTTCCATCTTAAGCCTATAAGATCTGTTTAACATAATATTTCTACAAGGCTGCCTATAAATACAGCAATCCTAGCAGACTTCAAAATAAATGTGTTGGGGTAAAAACATATCCGTTAAATAATGCTTTACATCTAATCGATCAGTTACAAATCATAAGACAACCAACTAGACCAAATCTGCTCTCTGAAATTGATTACATACTTGTTCTTATTAACATCTGACATAGGTGTCTTCATGTCTGTGTGTTACCCAAAAGCCTCAGTGACCACTGTGTTGTCATCCCCTACTGGTCCTTCAAATCACACAGAAAGCACCATCAAATGATCAAAGGCAGGATAATGTCAAAACTGAAACAAAACTCAGTTAATACACTCATACAAAATACTGATTGGTCATTTATCTATAATCAAACAAATGCTCTGATCTTCATTAATATATTATGTCAAGTACAGGAATCCACCTTTCCACTTATATGAAGTAGACTTAAGGACAGCATTGCCCTGGATAACAAATGACACCATAACTCTTATGAAGCGAATAGACAAGGTAAGGAGACAAATGGAAGTAAATCCCATACACTGAAACCTTAAACCTAAGTAATCTTGAACTCGGGGAAAAATACAGAACTGCAACTGCTTCCAGTAAAGCAACCTACATAAGAAAAGATAAGAGGCTTTCTCATCCTCTCCTAAATGCTTCTGGGTAACAATGAAACAGCTAGTTGGACAGATCACAGATACAAAGTACATGGTCCCTAACCAAGCATCTGGGGACAAAAAAGGTACCTTTACATACTCCTAAAGAAACTTCCTACTACAAACTATTTCTGCTCTAGAGAACACTTTGCCTTCCCAAATCTCTCTACAGCAAACACTTTATGATGACCACTCTCACTCCAGCAGCTCTATCCTTTGCCTGAGTACTGCCTTATATTCTACATTAAGCAGTTTACTGACAAAGCTATCCACAATAACAACAGTAATCCTGAAAGTAACTGAACACACCTGAAATTTGCAGCAGCTTCTACTGCAAACCTCTTACTCATATCTCCAACCTATCCCTTACTACATCCTAACTACCATTATTTTTCCACCACTCAGTCATAATCCCATTACCCAATGTAGGTGCTCCAAAAGGTTGCAAAGAGTATAGGCCAATTTCTAACCTAGGCCAACTAAATAAAAACATTTGAAAAACTCTTACATAAGAAGATATTTGACCATATAAACTGCTATGGCCTCCTATGTAACAAAGCAGGATGAGTTTTGCAAGGTCTTCAGCACTACAACTGTACTTTATACAGCCACCAGCTCAATTATACTCTAACATGGGCAATGGCCTCCTGCCAGTCTCTCTGTAAGCTTAACAAAAAATTGAAACTGTAAATCATACCCTCCTACTCAACAAAATAATAAATTCAGTTTTGGACTAAAGCCTAACCAATGGTTTAAAAGTTATCTGGAAAACAGAAATTTCCACATATACAATAACATAATTAAAAATTAAGATTTGGAGATACTTGTTAGCTAATTTTATTCAATAATAGTCAAACAAAAAGATTTATAGCTTCAAGTTCTTCAAAAGCTTTAATTTTCCTGTCAGAATTTCAACTGCTTGGTTAAAACAGAAGAGACTTCAACATAAGCCACTCAAGAAATAGTACTCAGGATTCTTGTGTTAAAAAGACACCCAGTCACTAATATCTAGCATGTAGGATGTATTATTTAAAATGGACAAACTGGATACCAAAATACAAAGTTTCAAAGACGAGTCCAGAAAGAAGATGAAATATTTAGAAATTCTTATGAGGCAACAAAATGCACAAATCAGCAGCATGAAGGAAGCTTTAAATGATCATAGGTTCATAGGTTTATACTAGGCTATCTGCCCTAAGGCATTTATAAGCCTAGCCCAAATTTTTGTGGCTTACGCCACCCCTTATATGAAAAAATATTGTGCCCATTAGTTTGTTGTGCCTCTGTCCAGCAGTGACACAGAGATGATTCCCGGGGTAAACCTACGATCTCCCATCCACAGGTCTAGATTTCTCTTGAACAGAGTCAGCGAGGTGCTCTGCCTCACATGGACCGGGATTTTATTCCACAGCATAGGGAGTCTCTGAGTGATAAATCTATCCCTCCAGCACGTCCTATTTATATCCGTGCTAAGGTTTAAGTCGCTTGCTCTAGTGGTTTTGGTGGATTTGGATTTTTTGAGGTGGAGCATGTCCATTAATTCCGGGTTGGACATGGCCTTGTATGTCAGGCACATGTCACCTCTGAGCAGACGGTTTGCGACTGAATAGAGCTGGAGTTTCTTCAATCTGGCAGCATATGACAGACTTTGGAGTCCCTTTATCCTTTTGGTGAGGAACTTTTGGGGTCTCTCCAATTGCTGCAGATGTCGGGTGAGATACATCCCGAATGGGGCATTGTACTCGATCATTGGTCTGATAAGTGAAGAGTACAGGGGAACAATGACCTCACTAGATCTGGATGTGAATCCCTTCATAATCAGGTGGGCAATGTAGAAGGTCTTTCTAACCACTTTAGCAATGTGAGTGTCAAAGAAAGGCCACTGTCAACCTGGGTCCCCAGGTCCCTGATAACCTCTTCTGTGCTTAGTGGATTGCCACCTATATGGTAGCTTGGGGTTACCTTGTTTTTCCCAAAGGGTATGACTATACATTTTTGGCGTTTAACTTCAGGCCATGGCTCTGGCACCAGCTATCTGTTTCCGTGAGTCCCTTCTGAAGGATATCCGTGTCTGATGCACTTTCCACTATGGCGCCCAGTTTGCAGTCGTCTGCAAACTTTGTCAGCCAAAGTCCTCCCATGTTGGCCTGTACTTCTGAGAAGTAGATGCCAAACAATAGGGGGCCAAGGACCGAGCCCTGTGGGACACCACTTGTGACCGGCTTGGAGTCTGACACAGCGCCAGCAAATCTAACCCTGTGGGTTCTGTCCTTAAGCCAGTTTGCAACCCATCTTGTGACATATGGGTTTACATTTAAGCTGGTAAGTTTTTCTACAATACCCGAGTGGGGTATTGTGTCGAAAGCCTTTGCAAGGTCAAGGTAGGCTGTATGGACTGCCTTTCCCTCATCAATGGCCTTGGTGACTGTTTTGAAGAAGTCGACCAAGTTCAAAAGGCATGATCTTCCCTTGACAAAGCCAAACTGGGTTGGGTCCAATGTCTGCAAGTCCCCTATATCTTTGTTTATGAGCTCCATTATGATCCTCTCCATAGCTGTGCAGACTAGACTTGTTAAGCTTATGGGGCGGTAATTACCAGGGTCCGTGAGGTGCCGCCTTTGTGGAGTGGGACCACAGTTGCCGTACGCCACTCCTTGGGCACGTATCCTGTGGTAAGGCTGAGATTAAACAGCTGCCTTATGTGCGGGTTTAATTCCTCATTTAGCTCGTGTAGCACACAGCCGGGGACACCATCCGGTCCCATTGATGCTGTGTTTTAGCTTTAGAGAGAGCAGCTTTCACCTGCGCATTTGAGATGTCCAGGAGGCTACACTCGGCTGGGATAGTTATCTCTCCTTTAGGGGAGAGGGGTGAAGTTTGCACTGAACCTGTCTGCCAGTATGTTGGCAATGTCTGTGGGTTCAGTGATTTTGTATCATTTTGGACTAATTCTGAGCATATCTGGGAGTTTCCACCCAGGTTCCTAACATAGCTGAAAAAGGCCTTATGATTGTCCTTTGAATCCATGGCAATTTTTCTCTCAAAATTGGCCTTAGTTGATTTTATGAGTGCTCGTATTTTTTTACTAATAATGATCAGGGGTGACTTCCCTTTTATGGATTTTGTTCTATCATGTAATAGCTTTCTCCTCTTATTGTAAAGTTTGTGAAGGGAGAACAAGTGAAGATGAGTCTCAGACTAAATTTCTTTCAAAACAAAATAACTGGCTGAGAGATAAAGTTGATTTAAAAATAGATTGTGATGAAATAACATTAGAATTTATGGTATACCTGAAAAGAATGAGGGAGACAATATAATAAATTTCTAAACAACCTGGCTACATAAAACATTAAATCTACCAAAACCTTTATCTTTTGGAATTGAAAGGGCATATAGATCCCTGTGAGCACCTTTGAAGAAAGAGAATTCACCACCATGTTCAATTAGAGAGTTAAGTTCATGTATAGCTTAGAAAAAGATCAAATATTAAAAACAGCATGGTCCAGCCCACCTATAAAATAGGTGAACATGTTGTCAGATTTGACAATGATTATTCCAGTAATGTAACAAGTAAAAGAAAATCATGCTTACCACTGATTAAGGAACTTAAAAAGAACAACATTAAAGCCACTTTGTTGTTTCCTACAAATAGCAAATTATTTCCTTCTGAGTAACTAAAATATTTGAAGGCGGCATCTACGTTTGTTAACAAAAATAAAATCCTTAATAATACTAAAGAAATGGACTGGAACAGTATATCCATCAAGAGATAGAGTGAGCTGAATTCCTGGAAAACTGCTTCTAAAGTTAAAAATAAGTGACTTTTTTACTGTCTGATTGCAGGACTTTTGTTTTCTGAAACAACAGATTTACCATTTAAGTAAAAGCTTTGTACTGAACTTCAAGCTTCAAAACATATGTAAACATGTATTTGTATTTTTTCATGGTAAGGAATATACATGATTAGTTTTACTGCTTTACTATACTTACAATGAAAGACTTAACATATTTCATTTAACTCCATATAAGAGAATTTCATTAAATTATAAGCAATATAATTAATGACTTTAAGACTATATAAGTTAAGAATTGTATTTTATTTGTTTAACTTTGCTTAGCATGTACATTGCTGGGTTAACTGAATGTCAGATCTAAGTAATATGCTAATTAGAAGTGTTAAAGTGCTTGTGATTTTGTTTTGTTTGTTCCTGTGTAACATTCATTTCACAGGTTGTTTATGAAGAAATGAACACTTAAAAAGCTTGAGAACAAAAAATGTTCCAGTTGTGTAAAAATGCTTGTTTCTTGTTTGCCTTGCTTTCCACCTTCTCATTGAGCTGTTTTGAAGAAAATCTAGTCAAAGTTCATCACTGATGTCTGTGAAAGCAGGAAGAAACTTTCTTTTCTTTTTTATCAAGTATATATGTGATAAATCTACTCAAAATCTTTTTTAAATATTTATTTGGAAGTCAAGAATTGGTAAAACAAAAGGTATATCAATACTTTATACTGAGCTGTTGCTGCCATATAATTTGCTTACATTTTGCTGAATGTTAATAGGTTATTAACTGTAACTGTACATACTGATGGGGAAAAGTAAAGCTAGAGGGTTGTTACTGATCAGAACAGTTTAAAAGAATTAAGAATGAGAAACTTACAGAAGAAATGAGCAGATGTCATTTTCACATGCTGTAATCAAATTCTAATGTCAGGATGTGAAGCTTAGATTAGAACATCAGCTCACAATGGCTAAAACACTAATTCAAATTAAACAAGTGAGAATTATTTTATATATAGTCAATATTGCCTGTAATACTAAATTTAAGAAGAGTAAATATCTTATGAACAATATGCAAACACACAATAAATTAAATAGCTACTGTGTAAGATTAATAAAATAGCAGTAACAGCAAGTTAAGAAATATATACACGTACTGCATTATCTAATAGAGAGCTAATGATTAAATAGCTCTTTGATAGAAGATTTTAAAAATACAAGTTATATTGAATAAGGTAGAATACTAGTAGGCAACTAAGACAGAAAAATATATTTAAATAAACTGTTTATAAGAAAGATATGCATTACATATACCTGCATATGACAGAAATGTGAATGTACAAGATCTCGTATAAATTACATAACAAATCATATAAAATATTTGAAAATATACTAAAAGCTGACATTTGAAGCTTGGTCATGTGAACTTTGAAGCTTTTTGCATATTGCATGTTATTAGCTTCACTAAGACTACCTGAAATAACTAATTTCATAAGTCAGAGCTAGAAATTTGAGTGTTATATTGCTAAAATGATAGATCCATTTTGACAGAAAGTAAAGTAGATTTTCAATATGTTTGAAACTGGAAAGGAAAAATAGGATTTGAATTAAGCACACTGCAACTTTTGAATACAATATAGATGGAAATGTTTTTTTTTTTACTCCAGAGAAATAGCAAGACATTCTCTTTGACCTCTGTAATGTACATATTTTTATGAATTAGTTTAATAAGCTAAAGGATTTTTAAATATTTTGATACAGACCCTTCTACTTTTAAAACAAATTCAGAGCTTTTGTTAGATCTATAAAATATGTGTATATCTTTTAGCATGATAAATAAATAGGTGCATTGATTTTCCTTTTGTATAATAGTTTAGTATGAGATTACTTGTCACCTGTAAGTTTACAGATATATTTATCTCTTCAGGTCACAATCTGTTCTACTTATTTATTTAGAGATTTAGATATAAAATGTTGAATTAGCAAATAATTTAGGAATATTTTATTTAATAGGATAATTTATAACTGTTACATAAATATGTATATAATACTTTTATGTAGTAATGGGGTATAATTTTAAATGGCAAAATATAACTAAATTAATAGTCTCTTACTATTTTTAACTTTAATATTATATTAATTATTTGTAAGTCATGGTAGTTTTTGGCTAGTTTTTTTGATTATTTTTTAGGTATTGTAAGTAGAGGGACAGTGTAGTACTTTGTCTATTCAACAGGCAAACTAGAAACTTTAATATCCATGGTAGGTTGATTTTATTAGTAATTTTTACAGTTACAGTTGTAAACATTTTTGTTTTTGTTGTTTACAAGTTTTAGCAGTTCAATTTGTAGAAAGGAAGAAGACAAAAATGTGGAATGTTAAGACATTGTTGGAGGAATGCATTAGAGTCTTATATACAATTAAATTAACATGTTGGATACATGTGTCATATTACCTTTTAAAATAATTATTTTAAATACACAGTATAGATAGTTTTAATCTATTATCCATTAATGCAAATGGATTAAATAATGGCAACAAAAGGAAAGTATTAAATGAAATATCTAAAATTAAATAGATGAGACATTATATTCCTGCAAGAGACTCGCTTGATAAAGATATACAATATTTAAATAACTTAGGTTACAAAAAATATTATCATCTGCTTCTTTTAACAAAAAGAGCAGAGGAACTGCTATACTTCAGAGAAAATCTACTGTAATGCCTAAGGTCATAGAATCCATTAATGATACCCAAAGCAATGCATACATTTGTAATAATTAAATATAATGGGAAACTCTATACACTAGCTATTTTTAACTGGCTCCTGAATAGGAGCACGAGTGGTTAAAATCACTTAAACTTACTACAAAGTCATTGGAAGGGTAGTTTAATTTTAGCAGGGGATTTTTAACTGCAGTAGTATAGAAGATAGAAGTGAAACAGCAGAAAGCAAAAATTCTGGCATCAGCTAAATCACTAAACAGATAGATTAGTAATAATAATTTAGGAAATTTAATAGTAAAAGCAGAAGATAAGTTATTAGTCTTCACTCATTATTCTTATGTGCATGAGATGCAAACTAGAACTGATATGATTTATGCCTCTAGAGATTTACTTTAAAAAGTGAATTATTTTAAAACTATTACTTGTCATTTATCTGATCATAATATACTAATTATTAATATATCAATGGATATAAGAACATTTCAGATTACTTTTAAAATCCCAGAATATGTAATAAAATGAAAGGAATTTAACAGTTGCCTTAAGGAATAAATAGAGTATTTTTATCTTTGAATGATAATAGTCAGGTTAGTAAAATCATATCATGGGACTCCTTATACTATGACATACTACATCTTACTGAAACCTGATTAAAGCCTGCAACAACTGACAAGGAGTTCCTCCCTACTGGATACAGTGTCCTGTGCCATGACAGACTGTCTAAAAAGGGGGTGGGGTAGCATTACTTTATAAGACTAACCTAAACATAACCATTATTAATCTTCATTCCCCATCCTTTAATAATACTGAACTCCTCCTAGCTAAACTCAATTTAACAATAAAAAAATAAATCAATATTATCACCTGCTACATACCACCAGGTAACAATATCCCTATCCTAGCAGTCTTCTTACAATGGACAAGTCAAAACTTGCCCCAGGAAACTATTGTCCTCTGCAACATTAATATCGACTGCAACATGTTCAGCCAAAAAACCCACTATCTATATCAACCTTTACAGTTTCTCTCAAGTCATCCAATCAAACGCTACACTCGGAAATTCAAGAATCAAAGAAGACTCCTAGACTGGATCTTATTAAATAAGACTAACACCTCTTATCAAGCAGTCATCCTTCCTGACACCCTCAGTGATCACCAGCCTACCTTTCTACTAAAATTCAAAACCGAGAACTACTTTACTCCCTTATAACAAACAACTAGGAACAGAAAAAGCTTCAACCCTAAAAAATTCAAACTTGAGCTAAAACACAATAACTGGAACATACTAAAAGTACTACCCCTTGAAGAAGGTGTAACCCACTTCAGTAATACTTTCCTAAAAATCCTAAATGCCCACGCTCCAACCCATACTACAAAACTCAAAGTGGAAACAGCCCCCCCCCGGATTACCAAAGAAAGTAAAAATAAAATAGCAGTAAGGAGCAGAGCCTAGAATCTTTGAGAGCTACTAAAACCCCAGCAGCTAAGGAACAATTTCAAAAACTTAGAAACAATATAAAAAAGGCAGTCCTTCTAGATAAAAATAATTATTTCATACAGCTACAAAACAAGCACCAAAACAATCCCACAAAATTCTGGGCATGAGTAAATAAACTACGCCACCCCAGCAAACCCTCCACACCATCTTCTACCTCCACTAGCGAAATCACAAATATACCACACACCTTCAACAAATGCTTTATAGAAACAATTTCCAGCCTTGTTCAAAAATTGCCCATATGCACCACTACTAATAGCTCCATACCTATACATAGACCCGAAACAAACTTCCAATTTCAACCCAACCCATATCAAAAGGCTGCTAACCAAACTTAAACCTACTACACTTGCAGCTGATGGCATCCCTGCTGAATACCCTCAGTTGGCTGCCAATGAAATTGCCTTCCCAGTATCCATCCTTCTAAACAGATCTATTTCAGAAACCACTATTCCACCTATCTGGAAGACCTCCTATATCATCCCCCATCCACAAAGGCAGTACCTCCACTGACCCCACTATCACCCCATTGCCATCCTGTCTCCACTAGCTAAAATACTTGTAAAATGTGTACACCACCAACTCATGCCATACCTGCTCAACAACCAAATTCTCTCTCTCTCCCACCCAGCATGGATTTCAGCCTGCTCACAACACCATCACTGCCCTGTTTTCTTTCACAAACTTCATCAACAAAAACAAACAAACAGGCAACCTAACATCTGCCATATTCTTGGACCTGTCAAAGGCCTTTGATATGGTCAACCATCCTAAACTACTTCAAGCCCTTACTGACCTAGGCCTTAGTAACCATGCCTAATATGGTTTCAGAATTACCTACAAGGAAGACAACAAGCAGTTTGATGGGACAACAACATATTCTCACTGCTACTTGTTACCACAGGAGTCTCACAAGGGTCCATTCTAGGACCTCTCCTATTCTCCATTTTCCACCACTAATCTTCACAGCATCTGTCAAGATGCAACTGTTATTCAATATGCTGATGACTCAATGCTAGTCTGTTCAGCTAGTGATCCTCAGGAACTCCTCTCCATCACCCAAAAAGTCTTCCAAACTACTGAAACCGGGTTTCTTAACAAAAACCTAATACTAAATCCTCCCTCCCAAAAAAAAGTCTGCTATTTAGTCCAAACAAATCAACCACAATACCCAGTCCATTTAATACCGTGTCCAGGGATGGGACTATTATCTCCCCATGCACTCATACTAAACTGCTAGGAGTGATCAATGATAATACATCTCAAATTTGATCTGCATATAAATCAAACCATTAAAAACATTCACAAAAAACTGGGCAGTCTATATAAAAATAAACCATTTCTAACCCAAACTGCCAGGACAACAATTGCTCCAACTCACCTCCTCTCTACTCTGTTCTACGCCTCACCCATTTTCACCAACCTATCCAAAACAGAAATTGCCAAGCTCAACACCTGCTACAATCAAATTGCCAAACTTGCTACCGGTGCCCCCTACCGATCCCACCACTGCCATTCCCTAAAACAACTTGGCTGGCTTGAATTTCCTAATCTCCTATCCTTTCATCAACTTACCTTTGCACAAAAACTACTCCTTTTTCCAGACAAAACTCCAGTACTGGCCAACCTACTAAAACTACAAACTCACCCTAGACAACTACATTCTAGTGATTAAAATGTAATCAAGGTCACCAAAAGCAAAAACACAGCAGGAAACTCCTTCTTCTCTAATTAAATAGGTAAAACTTGGAACTCCCTACCCTCTGCTATTACCTCAACAGACTCAAAGTTTACATTTAAAAGACTACTTAAAGAACACCAAAAACTCACATGGATGTGTTTATGTTCTTTCCCAGGCTAACCTCCTCAACCATATCCACCCTCTTCTCTAATCACCTGGTCTCTGTTTCAGAACTATACCACTTAGCGGAACTGCAGCTTTTTTTAATTTCCAGCTTCCTCACAGTGTCACCTCTACACCTGGCCTCTCAGTTAGTACCTAAACATATAGGGCACTAAAACACTGCTAAGCTTAGTTTTTTATAATGATCTTTTCTTTCTACATCTTTACACTTGCTTTTAGACCTAGTCTATATATCTTACCACTCAACTCTGTTATTTTACCTACTACTATCAACCTGACTACATCAAACTTGTACACAATCTTAACTATATAAAATTGTAAAAGATGCAATTTTCAAGATACAACTCTCACCTTTGTATCTTATTCAGTAATTCTTCTTACTTATGTATTGGCTCAATCGAACTGCAAAAAATCGTAAAATGTTTTTTTTTATTCTATGTATCTAACTTTAATTTTCATGCTTATGTACTGTCTATGTAAATATGATTGCTGCTGTTATACTCCTTATAATTGCTTGTGCAGCTTTACTCCCCGGGCCTCCACTGAAAATAGACATGTATCCAGTCAGACACTCCTGTTCAACAAATGTAAAATAATATAAATAAATACAATAATTAACAATGCACATTAAAGACAGAATGGGAAGATGGGCTAGTAATAAAATGAAACAGTTGGATAAAGAGTTGTTAGAAATACAAGATGAAAAACACAAAGTGAGGTATGAACAACAAACAATGAAATTAGTTAATACTGGGGTCATTAAAAATAAATAACAACATATCAAACAGTTTTAATGCATAAAGTAGAGATAGCGTTAGAAAAAAATAAGACTACACAGTTATGGGATGACTTAAAAAGACATAGATTAGCTAATGGAAGTAAAATGTTAAGCAAAAAGTCACAAATCAATAATGTTCAAAATCCTTACACCAAAAAGCTTATTTCAGACATAGAGGAAATGTGTGATATTTAAAAAAAAAAAATCATGAGGATCTTAATAAACATAAAATAATAATATTGATGATTACAAAATTGACAAGTATTTAAAGAAAAGCTTTACTAATACACTTAATAGCCAACAAATATCTCTGCTGAATACGCCTATTACCCTAACAGAAGTTAAAGAAGTTTTAAAAAAGGGAGATTGGTAAGGCTGCAGGGTGAGATAGTTCAAGCATGGAATTATGTAGTCTGCATTTGTCAAACATTTTAGAATTACTTAGTGATATTTTCAGGATAATTCATTGTGGCCATTAATTCTTCCCTCATGAAACTTTTCTGCAATCTCACCTATACTTAAACAAGGAAAGGATACTAAGTTAGTTTGCTCATATAGACCCATTTCATTATTAAATGCAAACTATAAAATATTTACTTTCATCTTCACTACAAGATTAAGAGATGTAGTAGATAAATTAATTAATAAAGGTCAAACTGAATTTATAGTAAAAATATTAACGTACAATAACATAAAAAGGGTAATAACTATCTTAGATTTTGTAAAATGAATGAACAAGAAATTAGCCCTAATTAGCTTAGATATTGAGAGAGCTTTTGATTCTTTATATTGGAACTACTTGTTTAAAACTTTAGAAGCATTTGCATTTCCAGAACAATTTATTGGAATATTAAAAAACCTGTCCAGAAACTCCACAGCATACATTAAAATTGGATCTTACATTTCTCAAGGATCCACTTTAAACAACGGCAGAAAGTAAGGGTGCCCCTTGTCCCCTCTAGTTTTTGCATTAGTCATCAAACCCTTAGCTAACAGTATAAGAAGCAATGAAAACAAATTATGGATTCTCAATTAACAAGGATTGTCAATCTACAATGCAGCTTTTTCTGCAGATGATATTTTACTAACTATAGGAGATTTAAATTATTCAACCGAAGAAGTAGATGAGGAAACTGAAAATTTCAAGAAGTATCTCTGCTGAAATTTAATAATAAATCTAAAACTGAAACTTTAGTTTTAAATCAATTACTAGACAGTAAGTTTGAAGATAAATATAAATATTATTCGGAAGGAAAATATCTAAAATATTTAGGAATAAAAGTCTATCAAGATGTGAGTAAGATCATTAATAATGTTTGTTTGTGTCTTTCGGCTTTCCCGGTTAGGGGTCGCCACAGCTGAACTCCGGTCCGCTAATGATTGGCAGTAGATTTTTATGTACTGGCTTGCCGGGCCTAATGCACAACCTTCAATGAAGGAACGCCCATTCACGTATGTCGCTACACAGAAGACGCATTATCTGAGAATCGAATGGGCAACGTCTAACTGTGAGGTGACAATGCTACCGCACCAGTTAGTTTTGAAAAAATAATTGAAAAAGTGCTTCTTATTATTAAAAATGGAATGATTTTTTTTTACTTTTGAGGGTAGGTTAGTACTTATTAAATGATTATATTATCAAAAATTATATATATATATGGGTCTATATGACTTGGTCGACAGTTCATATGGTCGACTGTTTATTTGGTCGACAGTTCATTTGATCGACAAGCATTTGCCCCCTTCCCCAATGTTGTGCGACCCTGGAGTTGATATATATAATTGGGGGGGGTGTGGGGGGCACAGACCCCCACATTGGGGGGTGAAGCCCCTCACCTAAAATGCTTGTCGATCAAATGAACTGTCGACCAAATACACAGTCGACCATATGAACTGTCGACCAAGTCATATAGACCCATATATATATATATATATATATATATATATATATATGTGTGTGTGTGTGTGTGTGTGTGTGTGTATTGTATTTGACAGCTTTAATACCTGACAAAAAACTTTAAAAGAAAATGGAAAAAAATGTTACCCTAATTATGGTATCCTAAAAAGCCAAGCATTGCTTATAGAAATCATATAAGGTTATGGGAGCTTGGTGTATTATTTTCCCAGATACAGAATCTTATTCCATTGCTGAAAATTTTAACTCTGTTATACTCTAGATAGGCTCTTCTTACACTAGTGACTAGTCAATGGAAAAAGTACAGTTGTGTACACTTACCATAAATGTAGATGTTTGAGTGTATTCACTGTTCACAGTGAAACACGAAGAACATAGTACAGTTGTGTACACGTACCATAAATGTAGATGTTCGAGTGTATTCACTGTTGCAGTCCAGGTTACCCACCATCCCCCATATCTTTGCTGCAACTTATCTGCACTTCTCTAATCTATATAACCTATGTGGTGTATTTGATTGTAGATGAAGGTATTATGTATTTTGGTACATGCATGTTTTATTGGCATATTTTTAGCATACCCTGTTGGTGGCACCTGACGTCTGGGACAAGAAAAACTGAAGAAAATGGAGTTGGCCGCATCTTTTATACTCCTGGCACACTGATGTCAGGGAAGAGGCAACAGCAACCGACGCCGGACCTAGACTTTGGAATTCAGGCCGACTGAGGGTAGCCTGCCAGCAGGATAACCCAAGTGTAATGACTGCAACAGTGAAACACGAAGAACATCTATTAAGGATCAGATTATACAAATTCTTATAAGTTTATCAAATAAGATAAATTAGAAGTATGTAACAATCCTTTCATCTGGTTAATAAAATTTATCTTAGAAGAAAATTCATTTCACTCTTTAGACTCTACATATAAGAAATCAATTATTGAGACAGTTAAGAAATATGTTTTTAAAACTCCATTAATATCAAAATGGAAATGTTTGTAATTTTTCATTGCACACACCACCAGATTTAAGAAAATTCAGAACAATGTTAAAATGAATTTACTAAAATAGAATGGATTAGTTTTATGGTCTGATTACATTGAAAAGGGAAAAGATAAGTTGCCAGAATATTTAATGAAAGATTATAAGTTAAATGAATCTGTTAACCAGTTAATATGATCCCTCAGTAAAAAATTAAATTAATGTGTAGATAATATGAGTGAAGAGGAACAGTACACTATTTCTCTATTAAATGAATATATGAATATATGAATGCCATCACTGAAGATAAACTGACCTACAAAAGAAGCTTGTCTAAGTTATATTTGTTAATTATAAATAATAATTTTGTTGCAAAATTCTGGAACTTTTTAGATAGTAGTGTATTCAGTAACTCAATAGATGGTAAGAATAAAACTTTGTTAATTATGTCACCCAGTGAAATTTCTTCAAGTTTATACTCACAGGTTTTTATGTGAAAATATATATGTAGAATGTTTGTTACTCCTTATAAATTCTCTAAGTTTAGTAAAATGACTTTTCCAGTTTGTTGGAGATATAGCAAAGATGAAAAGCTGAGTGGGCACACACACTTATGGATTGTGAAAAATTATATGTATATTGGGAAGAGCTAGGTATGGTTTGTAAGGGGGATATGGTCTGACAATTCTTCTTTAACTAGATCAATAATACTACAAACATATTTGGAGTTTTTTGACAGTTGCTAGAAAAGTTTTTACAAAAAACTGAAAATCAAACTCAGCTCCTCCCTTCAAAGAATTTTTACATTTAACAGCAGTACTATGTAAAACTGAAGAAGAAAGTGATCAGAATTAGATCTATAAATCATACTAAGACTTTCAGTGATTGGAATAGCCTTGAAATGTTGCTATTGAAATACCAAGACTATGTGTCAACTGTATATAAGATTATCTTGATGATTCAATGTATTCCTAACACTGTATAACAGTATATGATGATGAGTTTCTTCCTTTCCGTGTATATATTGTAAATATGTTAAATTAATAAAGAAATTCTTTAAAAATGTCTTGGTACACAAATGAGTATATTTTGACACAGCTTTGACAACCAGGCAAAGATAGCAAGACTGGAGGAAAGCAATAAATTCCCTGCTCAGATAACTTAACAATGAGCTTGATTTATTGATGACATAAGTGACTATCACCTAAAAAATAAAATATAAGTTGACGTATGCAGCTCTTCTAAAGATTTTCTACCCTTCTGAAACAAGACTGTTTGTAGATGCTGAAATGGTGAATAGTGGTACTTACGAGACATAAGGGTATTACGACTAAGACAAAGTTGCAAATACAGAGGTAGAAAAGTGTAATACAAGCACAACATTGATCAGACTTGCAAGTACTACCTTTCTACACTGAATTTGAACTTCTACAGCTGAATCTAGTAAATCCGAAGGCCTCATCAAGTCTTTAGACATTATTCAATCTATGCTGAGTTAATGTGTGTTTATTCCTTCACTAACATGCTGTAACATTTCATAGAGCTGCACAAATAAATCTGGTACCTTGGGTAATACACTAATTTAATTCCCCACTCACTCTTTAGAAATTATCATAATTGTTTAATGACTGCTCATAACTTGTCAAACTTTTCCTTAAGGTCATCATCTTTTTCAGCTGTTCCCATTAGGGGTCGCCACAGCGGATCATCTGTTTCCATTTCTTCCTATCCTCTGCATCTTGCTCTGTCACACCAACCACCTGCATGTCCTCTCTCACCACATCCATAAACCTTATCTTAGGCCTTCCTCTTTTCCTGTTAGCTGGAAGTTTCCTCCTTAGCATCTTTTTCCCAATATACTCAGCATCCCTCCTCAGCACATGTCCAAACCAATGTAATCTTGCCTCTCTGGCTTTGTCTCCAAACCTTCCAACCTGGGCTGACCCTCTAATATACTTATTCCTGTCCAACCTTGTCACACTCAGTGCAAATCTTAACATCTTTAACTCTGCCACATCCGGCTCTAACTCCTGTCTTTTTGTCAATGCCACTGTCTCCAACCCATATAACATAGCTGGCCTCAGTATCCTCTTGTAGACCTTCCTTTTCATTCATACTAGTACTTGTCTGTCACAAATCACTCCTGAAACTCTGCTCCACCCACTCCATCCTGCCTGTACTCTCTTCTTCACCTCTCTTCCACACTCACCATTACTCTGAACTACTGATCCCAAGTATTTAAACTCATCCAACTTCACCATCTCTACTCCTTGCATCCTCACCATTCCTCTATCCTCCCTCTCATTCACACACATATATTCTGTCTTAGTCCTGCTGACCTTCATTCCTCTTCTCTCTAGAGCATATCTCCATCTCTCCAGGGTCTCTTCCAATGTTCCCTACTCTCACTACAGATCACAATGTCATCTGCAAACATCATAGTCCACTGCGACCTGTCCATCACCACTGCAAATAAGAAAGGGCTCAGGGCTGATCCTTGATGCAATCCCACTACCACTTTAAATGCATCTGTCACTCCCACTGTAGACCTCACTGCTGTCACACTACCCTCGTACATATCCTGCACCACTCTTACATACTTCTCTGACACTCCCGACTTCCTCATACAATACCACAACTCCTCTCTAGGCACCCTGTCATATGCTTTCTCTAAGTCGACAAAAACACAATGCAACTCCTTCTGACCTATCAACACTCTCAGAGCAAACATTGCATCTGTAGTGCTCTTTCCCGGCATGAAACCATACTGCTGATCACTAATCATCATGTCCCTTCTTAACCTAGCTTCCACTACTCTTTCCCATAACTTCATGCTGTGACTGATCAGTTTAATCCCTCTGAGGTTACTACAGCTCTGCACATCATCCTTATTCTTAAAAATCAGTACCAAAACACTTTTTCTCCATTCCTCAGGCATCCTCTCACTTTCCAAGATTTCATTAAACAATCTGGTTAAAAACTCCACTGCCATTTCACCTAAACACCTCCATGCTTTCACAGGTATGTCATCTGGACCAACAGCCTTTCCATTCTTCATCCTCTTCATAGCTATCCTTACTTCCTCCTTGCTAATCCATTGCACTTCATGATTCACTATCCCCACATCATCCAATCTTCCCTCCCTCTCATTCTCTTCATTCATCAACCCCTCAAAGTACTCTTTCCATCTGCTCAATACACTCTCCTCGCTTGTGAGTATGTTTCCCTCATTATCCTTTATCACCTTTACCTGCTGCACATCTTTCCTAGCTCGGTCCCTCTGTTTAGCCAATTGGAACAGGTCCTTTTCTCCCTCCTTAGTGTCCAACCTTTCATACAACTCTTCATATGCCTTATCCTTAGCCTTCGCCACCTCTCTCTTTGCCATGCACCTCATCTCCTTATACTCCTGTCTACTTTTTTCATCTCTCTGACAATCCCACTTCTTCTTTGCCAACCTCTTTCTCTGTATACTCTCCTGTACTTCCTCATTCCAACACCATGTCTCCTTGTCGACCTTCCTCTGTCCAAATGTCATACCAAGCACCTTTCTAGCAGTCTCTCTTACTAGCTCTGCTGTAGTTACCCAGCTATTTGGTAACTCTTCACTACCACCCAGTGTCTGTCTTAACTTTTCCCTGAACTCCACCTCACAATTACCCTTTTTCAATTTCCACCATTTGATCCTTGGTGCTGCCCTCACACTCCTCCTCCTCTTTTTGAGCACCAACGTCATCCTACAAACCACCATCCTATGGTGCCTAACTACACTTTCCCCGGTCACAACTTTACAGTCTCGAATCTCCTTCAAACTGTCCATCCTACATAAGATATAATCCACCTGTGAGCATCTTCCTCCACTCTTGCATGTCACCCTATGCTCCTCCCTCTTGTTAAAATATGTATTCACCACAGCCATGCCCATCCTTTTTGCAAAATCCACTACCATCTGACCTACTGCATTCCTTTGCTTAACACCATACCTACCCATCACTTCCTCATCCGCTCTGTTCCCTTCACGAACATGCCCATTGAAATCTGCTCCCATCACCACTCTCTCACCCTCGGGTATAGTCATCACCACTTCATCCAACTCACTCCAAAATGTTTCTTTCTCATCTATCACACAGCTAACTTTTCCTTAAGGTAGTTATTGGTTATTAAATTGCTACATATGTTTATTAACGGGATACCTTAGAAACATGTTGCTACCTTTAAAACATTAACAGTCTTACAGTTTACAAGCTGTCATTATGAGATCATGATCCTATTTATAGACAGCCCATACATTATCAAACTGTTTTTTTTACAGTTAGTTATCTTTTAATAAAACAGAACAGTCTGACAGTAAACAAGCTGTTTATAAGTGACTGTTATTGCTAAAGGACAGCTTTTTTGCTGACAATATTTTTTCATGGTTCAGTACCACTTACAAGTTAGTGCTTAGGGAAGTTGCCCCATTCATCACACCCTCCATACAGCACTGGTATTTCAAATGCCAAATAAAATGTTAAGGTTTGACAGTATTAGTAGGTTTGGTATCATTGCCCTGAGCCTGTGAAGATTGAAAGTGCATACAATATTGTTGTAAGTGTAACCTGAAAGCACTGAAACATAGCTAACCATAATGACACAGTTCAATTGATTCAGGCTATATATTTCTACGGCGGTAGTTCTTTTTCTACTGGGTTTCTTAGTGGTGATGCTCATTGCCTGTTTCAGACAACTGTTAATACAGCTACACCCTGGCTGGGTCACCTTGGATGCTCATTGCCTTTTTCAGACAACTGTTAATACAGCTACACCCTGGCTGGGTCACCTTGGATGCTCATTGCCTTTTTCAGACAACTGTTAATACAGCTACACCCTGGCTGGGTCACCTTGGATGCTCATTGCCTTTTTCAGACAACTGTTAATACAGCTACACCCTGGCTGGGTCACCTTGGATGCTCATTGCCTGTTTCAGACAACTGTTAATACAGCTACACCCTGGCTGGGTCACCTTGGATGCTCATTGCCTGTTTCAGACAACTGTTAATACAGCTACACCCTGGCTGGGTCACCTTGGATGCTCATTGCCTGTTTCAGACAACTGTTAATACAGCTACACCCTGGCTGAGTCACCTTGGATGCTCATTGCCTGTTTCAGACAACTGCTAATACAGCTACACCCTGGCTGGGTCACCTTGGTAATCACTTAGTGAAATGATTTTTTTTTATTGCATGCACACTTCTTAATTGTGGAATTTGCTTATCTGTAACATGGAGGGGAGGAAAACACCTGATGTAATGGATCTTATGGTAGTGTGTGGTTTAGATTGTGGAGCCTTTCACATGCAATGTTGAGTGTGTGATACCTCTGTGGTGCATTTTTTGGGCAGTGTCAGTATTCTCCTGCCTTTTCCCTGAAGTAAAAATGGTGTCTCCAGAATGAGCTGCAGACAATCACTTATGGGCACTTTACTAGTGTCATAGGCACAACAAGTAACACACTCACCTTTGGTGCAGAAGACTATGAGTTCTACTCCCAGACCAGGTAAACTGATTGTGGACACTGTACTGCATGCAGCATAAGCAGGGTGCTGCACTCCTGAGTGTGTCAGCCTTTAGATGAGATGTTAAACCGAGACCCCATCTGCTTGAGTTGCTGGTAGCTCATGTGGATGTAAAAGATCCCATAGTATCTAATGAAAAGAGTAGGGGATATTTCCTCTAGTAGTATGAATACCACCTTGAGTCTCCCCTGAAAAGAGCCTACTGACCTAGTGAGACTAACCCAGTCATCAAAGGATAAATAAATGAATAAATACATTTACAGCTCAGTCAGAAACAGCCAAAATATGTGCAATTCTCTCTTTGATATCAAGAAGACCTCTCAGCCTTTGTCAAGGCAAGGATGTTATAAGAGGTGTGATGTTTAACAGCTGAATGGGCATCTGGTGTCAATAGGCAGCTTGGCGACTGTCAAAGCAACTTAATGTCTATTGATTCCAACACTATCTTGTATAGTGAAGGTCATGGGAGAACCCAGCTGCATTCTTGAATAATATGCTAAGGTGCGGTAGTGTTGCCATTGCTAATTATCGAGTAAAGATAAACAGTAGCAAACTAGTAAAAGATCCGAAAAACCTGCAAGTCTTCTGCAATAGGGATATCGTGTGTCTTCTTTTGGCTTTTCCCGGTTAAGGGTCGCCACAGCGGAACGCCGGTCCGCTAATGATTGGCAGTAGATTTTTACATGCTGGCTTGCCGGGCCTAACTCACAACCTTCAAGGAAGGAACGCCCATTCACGCATGTCAACACACAGAAGATGCTCAAACTGAGAATCGAATGTGCAACGTCTAACTGTGAGGCAACAACGCTACCGCAGCACCACCACCGCAGTCTTCTGCAATAGGGATATAAGGAATATATTTTTTAGCTTCCTTCTCACCCAGTTGCATTTCAAGGAACTGTCTGTTAAGAAGATATTAATATACAGAATTTATCTTGCAGACATGAATACATTTTACAACAGTTTGATATTAATGTTTCACAAGAAGAGGCAAAGCAATGGCTATGCAATAAATATTAATTGGGCATAGTGTGCATCTGTGACTGAATGTTTGTAAGTAGCATTTTTAGACATTGCGGACCCTTATGACTTCACTGAAGCTAAAG
This sequence comes from Protopterus annectens, assembly GCF_019279795.1. Classification (NCBI taxonomy): domain Eukaryota; kingdom Metazoa; phylum Chordata; order Ceratodontiformes; family Protopteridae; genus Protopterus; species Protopterus annectens. The sequence goes on along the minus strand of NC_056743.1, from coordinate 1,349,271,699 downwards.
CAAGTAATGCACTTTGTGTAGGGGTCAAGAGGAATTATTCTTTTATTACTTTTGGAATAGTTCCTATCAGGTGAGTGGATAAAGAAAATCTAAAACTGTCATAACCACCCTAGGTTGAATTATGTGCTAAATCAGGATCTAGAATGGGCAGGAGAGACACAGCACAGACCAAAAGAATGCTGGATGCTCCTGTCAGGTACAGGGACTTTACAGATGCAGATGTTATCTCACTCTCACCATGCAGGATGCTGAACATATCTCATCTGTTGCACTTTATTCAGTTCTGGGAGCTGCATAATGTTAGACTGCAAACTGGCTAAAACTTTGCAAAAGCAGAGTATCAGGACAGAGATGTGAGGGACACTGACTAAGAGAAAGGATAAAGTACTGATAGTGTACATTCTAATCGAAGAAAAAAAGCATACATGTGGAATGGATATATCACAGTATCAGCAGAGAATGGCAGTGTAAGACTTAAAAGGAAGGGAGAAGTAACAGCTCTACAAAAATGGAAGAAGATTTAATGACAGCATCAAGAAATATAACCTCACTAGAATAGAATGATGATTTGAGAGTGTGCTGGTGTGTAGCTATTCCTGTGATTTTAAACATTTCCGTGCAAGCTTGAAAAGGCATGAAAGGAAACTGGCATTTGTATGGGGCTAGCTGTAAGATTTGGAAATAATGACTCAAAGTTATTTTTCCATTAGTATCTAACAATACTTCTAACTACAGTTTAATTACCTTGGGATAAGTATTTATTAATTACATTAAACTTGCCTCTTTAAAATGTAGCCAAAGAAAGGAAGCTATGTACTTCAAGCATAAATACATAAAGCTTTTTTGTAATACACCTGCTCTGTATTAGCTGTAGAAGTTATGGCACATTATTAGTTAAATTACACTTTACAGTTTACGGCAACAAATTTGAGGATGCAGGATTAAGAAGCACACCATGAGTCAGCTGACAAAATGTGCAAGCCTGACCAGGAATCAGTAAATGGATGTTTAGATTTAAATGAGGACTGAAAAGCAGAATATTGATGCTTAACTTTAACCAAATATGGAAATAATGAGTGAAAAGTAGGAAGAGCACTTGAAGAGATGGCTTAGTAAAGGAATGCAACAATAACTTAACAAACACTTATCTTCCATTCCAGAAAAGGGCCTAATGTTTTCTAATCTACACAGTTACTCTACAATTTAAACAATTACCCTTTGCTTTCCTTTTTTCATTTTTGAAGGCACTACTGTTGCAAATAAAGCTCTTACATTAAACAATACCCACTTCATAGCTTCAGCTTCTTTTGCTATCAGTGTCACTGAAGCACAAGCAGCTTCACCAATGTGCCAAATCCAAAAGTCAAACATTCCGTGATTGTGTGTTGCTGTAATTCAGATGTAATTTTCTTTTATTTCCTGGATCAGTCCTGTTTCACTGATCACTTGCTCATATCACACAGCTGAAATGTCTGTTTCTGGTGCTAAACAGAAACTCAGATAGAAGAAATTAGCTTAAAAACACTTCTGAAAGAAATGTTATATCTTGCAACCACAGCTACCCATTCCCAAATAAAATCTGAAGCAATCTTTTGGACCCAATACAGAACAATATAAACATATTTCCATTACCCACTTGTCTGAGCTATGTGGCAACTCCCTTATCCATTCATTAATAGTTAAAAGTTCATTTTCTTTCTGAAGGGTAGCTACAAAGCCATAACCACATCACTGTATTTCATTGGAAAGAAAACGGAGTGCATCCAGAAGGATATCTTCAAACTTTATGATCAGCCTAAATCCCCCGTCCTGTCTGCTGTGAGTCTGCTGATTGCCATTAACTGTAACTGGAAAAGAGCTGATTTCATAATCTGACACAGTCATTATCAAACGGTTACATGACATAATCTCAAAGCTAAAATAGACTGATGTAAATAATCCCATGCAAGCCCAACATAAAATGGCACCAAGATTGAAAATGCAGGTTATTCTCAGTCTTTTTGATCTTGGCGGACAAACAATTTAATGCTAGCTCAAAGTTTTAAGTATTACTGTGTCATGATTTCAGTACAGAAACTTGAAGACTCCTTCCCATACCTTCCCATACTAGATAACTGTACTCCCACATCTCTGCAAATTATTCAAAAGAAAAGGAAACATTTTCTTTTGCTGAAAAGCTAAACATTTGTTCTTGGAAGGTGTATACCCTATCAGTGTAGCAATATTTATTCAGTGAGGTTAAATGGCATAGTCCCCCAAATGGGCAATAGAGAGATGCATAATACGTCCAAGAAAACAATTAATCCAGCTAATATATATTTACATAGTTTGTTTTTTTAAACAATCAAGCTCATAATTTCCATAGTTTGCTTTTAGTTTTATTTTAGAATTTTTTTATGTTTAAGGATTTTATTAGAATGAGTAATACTGAATTCACACTCACTATTGCACATTAGATTACCCTTTTTTCCAGGCATTACTATTACCAAAAACAGAAATGCACAAACTTAAAAAAATAGATGTATGTACTTAGTTTTAGTGTCACTCAATCTCAGTGGTGGATTAAGAGTACTTTATGAGATTTTTCAAACAATGTGCCCCCACATTCCATTTTTTTAAAAAGCAGAAATTTTAATTTTCTTTTGGATTCACCTTCCTGGGTTATTACTATTTGTACTGCTGTCAATATAATTCAGCAATAACCACATACATCAGTTACAGCCATTTTGAATATGTACACCTCAAATGGCCAACTGCTATTAAAAATAGTCACAGTAAAGTATTCCAACTTGCTTTACACAAATGCTAAACCAAACTAATGACTTGATAACTTGATTCTAACACCCCCAGTCAAACATTTTCATTCACAGACAGCCCCCAGACTTTGGAGTTATAGCCCCACTGTTGACTACTGATACCTTAGATGTCTGATTGTGGTAAAATATTAAGTAATTAAGGACACAATGGATTTCAAGTTTGATTCTCAGAAACAGACAATAGCTGAAATCTTTCCATCTATTTCACAAAAGCACACACTAGCTTTTTAAAGCTCTGTCACTAAATGTTAGAGGCCTTGGCTCTAAGGTAAAGCATAACATGTTAAGCAATTTTCTGCAGAAACTTAAACCTGATATGGTGATGCTTCAGCAGGTAAAGTTCGTTAAGTGACACAGGTGCAGTATTACTTCATTGTAAAGCAAATTAACTGGTTAGAGTTTTCAAAAAGATGGGTAGCATCTGGTCATTGAAACTGTCACATAATAAAAACCCTGAAAGATGAAGACAGGTCGGTGAGTTTGGAAGTTAAACTGGGAATAAGTGTGATTTTAGGGAATGCACACAGCTCCAGTAAGAGTGATCTTGTGTTTTCTGCATTTTTTGTGCTTTCGGTTGTCTGATGCAGGCTTGCAATTAGTATAAGTGGAAGGGGATCATAATACTTTAATGAATACAATTTCAAACAGGTCTTTGCCATTTTGAGAAAAGAGTATTACAGCTCATAAGGTGCTATGTTGTTTTATTAAATAGTTAAACTTAGTAGATCTTTGGAGCATGATGTATCCAGAGGATTCTGGCTATACCTTTTCGACCACAAACAGTAAGATGCATAGTAAGCTGGAATTTTAGTTGGGTAATGGGACTATCTTAGAGCAAGGGAAGGTGTTAATACTACAGTGTGTTCACCAAATACTCCTCTTGTGGTGGGCTGTACCCCTCCACTCCCCGCTAATTAAATATACCAACTCCGAGATCACACTACAGTAGGCAGGCTTCATTATACCCAAGTTACGATATGTAAGTACTAAGTCTCATTTCCTTTATGTTGTCCAGTTATCATCATTCGATATAAATCTTTATGATGGTATGGCCTTTTGATTAAAGGAAGCTTTGATGATTAGAGTTCGATGAATGACCGTTTGATGAACATGCCATCTGATGATTAAACATAGACCACCGAACAATCATCTGGTATTACATGCATATTAATTATGCCACCACAGACAGCCAATTATTGAATTATACGGATGTCTAACTGTGATCGAATGTGAAAAAAATGATGACTAAGTTACTACTATTAGAAACACTGCAACCCTTTTCCCACATGCAGTCAGTCATTTTCATCATAGACAATCCCCATACTGATCAATTACAGCCAAATTATTCAATATGCACACTTCAGATAGAAGACTGTAATCAAATAACTATTAGCTGGCTTCACACAAATGCATACTACCTCTACAAAGCTAAAATAATGACTGCGTTTCTTGAACAAATGACAGCATTGTCAATCATTTTCATCCACAGACAAACTCTGTACCCAGCAATTTTACTGACTCACTCACACTCTCTCTCTCTCTCTCTATATATATATATATATATATATATATATATATATATATATATAGGTTCATAGGTTGGTACTAGGCTATCGGCCCTAGGGCCTATACAAGCCTAGCCATAACAATTCCCTGGCTGTTTTTTCCCATAGTATTTACTTTCCTGGACCCCTGTCTAGCAGGACGACTGACGTGATCCCCGGGCTGAATTTCCTATCTCCCATCCAATCATCAAGGTTCCTTTTGATATATACCACAGATACCATAAAATAATAAAATACAAATCTTAAAAAAAAAATAAATAAATAAAATCTTAATTACTGGCAGCAGTAACTTATTTTAACTCTCTGCACACATACACAGACACAGATACACACACATGCTTCTATATTATATTATCGTATGATGAAAATAGTGAACACTACTTCACCATATCGATAATATCTAAACAACAGGGAAAACATTTGCTGCTCTGTAAAAAAAAAAAAAAAACGTGAATACAAATTTGTGCCCCCACACACCCCCCTACTTAAATATACCAACTCCGAGATCGCACCATAGTGGAGGAAATGGCAAAGTCCCGAAGACGGCCCACCAAATTTTTTCCCTGGAAAAAAATTTGATGTTCCGTGACTTTGCTATTTTGCCATTTTGACAGTATCAGATCGACTAAATAGCATTCGCTAGTTACTCCATTCGATACTGTCATATAGACCCCCACACACACACACACACACACACACACACACACACACACACACACACACACACACACACACACACACACACACTCACATACAAACATACGTGACCATCAATTACAGCCACTAGTAGGAATGTGACTATATACTTTAGGTATTTGGATATATCAAATGAACAAATAAATATGTAAAAAATGCTGCACAGGAATTTATCTTCCCAACTCATTGCTGTAAGAACACTGTGTAGCCATCCTATTTGTCTCAACCTTTTATCTCAAGAATCAAAGAGAAAGCTAAAAATAATGGTGAGCAAAATACAAAAATCAGGAACAATTTTTGGCTATTTACTTAGAAATTGCCAGAACAACAGGCTTTGCATTAGCATTCTTTTATTTGTTAAGGTTATTAAGTCTGCAATCTCCACTGATATGCCAGAAAAAATACAAACTTTGTGAGGAGCAAACCAAAATATGACGATATACATCAGAAATTTCTGCAAAATGAGACACAGTTGAGATCATCAAACTGCAGACAGTTGAGAACACCTATGCCACACAGGCACACACGCGCGTGCACACACACACACACACACACACACACACACACACACACACACACACACACACACACACACACACACAAGCAGTTGTGAACATAAACCACAGCTGCTTTATTACTGTGACTGTACACCTCAAGTATTTGGTTATAATCAAATGAATGAACACAGAAATGACTGCCATGCAAGAATGTATATTCTCATTTCACTACCGTCAAAATAAATATTAACATCTTATCTGAAGAACCAAGGAAAATGTTAAAAAACAGTGGTGGACACAAATTACCTTTACATACTCAGAAAGTCACTAGAATAACAGGTATTACAAAAGCATGATTTTGTCCGAAGGCTTTGAAATCAAAATGTCTTTTATTATTTAGTGACTGCAATGTAATCTTCAACGATTTGTCAAACCATACACTAATATATATATGATGCAAAAACAAGGTCAGTTGAAAGCTTGTGTGCTCAAGTTGATAGAATATCAGGTTTGGCATTAGCATGCATTTTCTGAAGTGTGAAATTCAAATGCCTGTCATTACTGAATGACATCCATCTTGAATGATTTGCCAGAAAACCACAAATTTTGTGGAGAACGGAGCAAAAACATGAGGCAAAAATCTAGTCATTCTGAAGGCATAGTGCAACCCCCACTGACATGCCAGGCTACACATCTGAGTGCTAAAATGACCCCCAATGCACACATGCATACGTACACACATTCAAACTCATACATATATATATATATATATATATATATATATATATATATATATACACACACACACAAAACTCACACACACACACACACACACACACACACACACACACACACACACACACACACACACACACACACACACACACACACACACACACTTTAATTACTTACCTTCTTCCCACATGCTGTAGGAGGCAAAGTACCTTTAAAAAATATTTTAAAATAAATAAAAGAAGATCTTCCCGCAATCATGTCTCCTGTCACACATTAACTAATTCTCTTCCTGGCTCAGGTTGTCTCAGTCACCTGAGGCACCCTGAGCTAATAGGAAGGGCTCCTAGCTGCTTCATGCGCCCACTGAGACACTCATTCAGCCATGCTTTTGGCAGTGCTAAAGGGCAACGATCAAACCTGATTGATGATCGGGAAGCCTATTGTCAGTCTGTTTTTGTAATAAGCCAATTTTTTATTTTATTTGATTTTTTTTTTGCATGTCCTTGGATCTCTGAGCATGCATATGCGAAGAGGTCCGAGAACCTGGAACACAACAGAAAGTTAACTATTATTTTTAATTTAAAAATAATAGTTGATTTTCTGAGTTAACACATTTCTTTTTTTCTTCCTTTTTAGCTGGGGGGCTGCAGCACAGCAGCCAGCACCTCAAGCCAGCCCTTTCATTTGTGCAAGTGCAATTCTTAATGATTTGCCAGAAAACCACACTTTTTATGAGGAGCAGACCAAGTCAGAAGGCATTCTGTGTAATTAGGGATAGTTTCAGCTTTGTTTCACACAAACAGTCAGCAGAGAATAAATACCCCAACTAATTTAGTGCAAATGCACAATAAGTAGTCTTGAAAAGCCAGACTTTACCACTAGCAAGTGACAAGAGGGCAAGAAGCTTTTCATTCACACCCTGCAACCCCCCCACACCCATTTAATGGCAGTGTTCTTCAATATGTAACAAAAAAGCCATAGATTTTATAAGGCACACAGCAAAAGCAAGAGGTAAAGTCAATGACACTTTCAACTGTTTCACATACAAACAGTAACCAAACAGAAAACAGTGCAAAGTACTTCACACAAATTGAGTCAAACTTTAAACAGAGCAAACAGCTTGTTTCTTTCATCTATAGCACCCTCACTTTGTGAGTGCAATTTTCACTACAGTTTCTGGTTGCAAGACAGAATATATTAACAAACGACATGTAGTGCCATTGCTGGGTCATCTAGCACTCAATATTGATCCCTGAACCTGCAGCGTAATGTTAAGGTAGGGAAAGGGAGAGACTGGGTGGCGTAAATGATCTTACCAGTTATTAAAACCTGTTCTATGTTTTGTCTGGATGTGTTAATGGAAAAATAAGTAAGTAACATGTAAAAAAAATTCTGTAAGGATTCATTCACTCATTTTCTGACACCTACTTTATCTTATTCAGGGTTACAAAGAAGCCAAAGCTTGTCCCAGCAAGCAACGGGCATAAGGCCTAGAAACAATCCTGAAAAATGAAAAGCTAATACTCTCAGAAAACCTGAAACCTTGTGATATGCCGAAATTCAAGGTAATGTAAATCCAAAATGAAAAAGCCCTAACCTTGCACCAAAGGACTATTTAATTTAGAAGACTTTTTCTCACCACAACTACAAAAAAACAAGACCGCAAACCAGTTTCATTACAATTTTATCTTCATCAGTGTTGAAGTGATTGCAGTGAAACTAGTCTGCAGTTGTGCTTTTTTTTTTTTTGCAACTGTGATGAATAAAAACTTCTGGATTAAAGAGCCATCTGGTCTGTGGTGCTGTCTTTTTTTGTTGTGTAATTACATTACCTAGAATTAATCCTGATTAGGACAAATCCAGCACAAGATGTACACCCACCCCCCACATCATAGATCTCAACCTTCCATTTCCAAAACGAGGAACACTAGCCCTCATAATGTGGAACAAATGGCAAAATGTAGAACACTTACTAACAACTTCAATTAGGAAGTTATATGATGGTTAAAATATGCTGGTTTTAAAAGATTTTTAATGAATTAAAATGTTTTACTTCTATTTACCATGGATATCAGTTAAAAAATTCCTAACACTGGATGTGTGACAGACTATTTCAATGTGGAACTTTGAGGAAAATGGACTTTTTAAGACTCCACATGAGGTACGTTCTTCGTAATGAGGTACAATTGAGAGGTATGCCCCACACCACACAGACACACACACACGTGCGAGCGCGCACACACACACACACACACACACACACACACACACACACACACACACACACACACACACACACTCCTATGGGCAATGTGAAGGAGCCAGTTCAACCTATCTGCATGTTGCTGGGATGTGGAAGAAAACCAAAGTCCCTAACAAAATCTCACATGGACACAGACAGGACATACAGACTTAAAAACAGCCAGCTGGGAACTGAACTACAGACCAAGTGCTGTAAAGTAGCAATGCTAACTGCCACTCAATCACTATACCATCATCTTATAATGGTAAAGCAAGTACTTCCCAACCCCACTTTCAAGCCAATAAAACACTATCCTTTTTAACATGTAAGTAACACAGTCACTGCTTTCGACTTGTTTATTTCACTTCTTGTTAAGGTCGTTCAATAAAACTTTTTGCTTCTTTTTTGCTGTTCTTTCTGCAGCAGGCTCTTACAGAAGCATCATCACAAGTAAGTAAGGTTCTTCAATGAACAATGTGATTCTCCAGAGCCATGAAAAGCTGGGAGTGAAGCAGTTGTATCAAAACCACAAAAACAACTGACCTCTTGTGGAGCTTACTCTAACAATAAGTTTTGCACAGAATGGCAATGAAATAACAGAAAGGATCGTAATTCACTCTTGGGGAGACAAAAAAATGTTTCCAGCGGTCCTTTCCAGGCTTTAACATTTTGTAATGTTACCGCATTCCCCACATGAAGTCAGCTCCAGTCATGTGAATGGACCATCTCTTCCAACAGTAATTAAATGAGCATAGCTCAGGCTTTGCTGAATATTTACACAAGTCTTCTATTAATAACATATATCATTTGTGTATTTGCATCAAGATGTGGCAAAGCTATGCTCAAGAAAACAAACATTATGCACTTAACCCTGTCACTGGATCTGCGTGAAGAATTTAGTCAGTGTTAACCTTTAGGATGCAGCTTTCTGCACATTCTCTGTTCAGTAGATACAACCTTCTCATGCAACCTTTGTACTTCCCCTTTCCTCAACTTCCCTGTGCCACTTTCTCCAGTTTCTGACCAAGTTAAAAGAATCCTAATGTAGACATACAGCCAGCAGACCTTCTGCTACTCAAACAGAGGGAAGGAGGGTGGAAGGGTCAGTTAACAAAAACTAGATTCCCCAAGCAGATCTAGAATTAAGGTAAATACATAATTTTCATATCTGTCTAAAGAGAATGCAGTCTTTGTTAATCTTTAGACTCCCTAGCTAAGCTTCACCGGCAGTTATAGGCATCCATACAAGGGAACAGGTATTTTCCTCGGTTAGTGTATTCTCTGCACAGTATACAGACATCAGAGGAGTAATTTAGATTTGACTTAATTCTAGGTGAAAACCTTTCCCTGAAAAAGACATAATAAGGAGGGTTAATTTATAAGACTTGCAATTCCCGGATACTTTTGGTAGAAGTCAGAGACACCAAGAAAAGCATTGTCCATGACAAAAATTGTATCTCGCTGCCAAGGATGTTCTCTGTTCAACAACAAAGTACAGATTCCAGGAAGGGAATGGGGCCCCAGACAAAAGGCCACAAAAAGAAAGGTACCCCTCAAGAAGGCCTTGCAGACTTTAAGTGAAGCTATAAAGAACAAATGCTGCCCAGTGTAAAAGTTACAGATACCATCCCAGTGCAGTTAAAATAAAGTAAAATAGCATGTTAACATTCCCTGAACCATACTGAAAAAACACGGAGAGCAGGGCTGAGACTGGATCAGTGCTATGCTGTGCCATGCAGCACACTGTGAGAAGCTCTTCCATTTGTCACTGTGCATCTTCTGAGTGGAAGGTTTCTGAAAAGATGACAAAACAGCTAACATGTCACTCTAAAATCCTTGATCTCTGGCTATTAGAGCAAGTGGACTGACAGCCAGCTTGTTATCCTAAAGCTCAACAGGTTCTGGTGTGCCCTCCAAGGAGGGTGAGACAACAGACTACTCCTGAAAGTTGATCAAAAAGGACGTCTAAGTTGAAATTTTCATAAAAAAGGAACCATATGTGACTGGGTCAGAAGGAAGCCACCAGAATGACCCTGGTCTATGAGACTTATATTTCTGTATTAAATACATCATCGCAGTATTGGAGGGAGAGTGCCCCCAGCAAAAAAAGCTTGAAATCATGTTCGCTAAAAGTCTTTCGACAGATAATCATAACTCCATTAGGGCAGAAGTATCCATAGTGACTGGGGTCAAAGGCATGGGAATGAGAATGGCACCGCCTTAAAGAAATTTCCATAAGTCCAGACACCAAATCAGATTGCTCTTACAGACATGATTTATTTTTCCCCTCGGAAATCATTGTGCAAGGAACACTGGGACTGGAATATCTACTAAACATTTTTCATGAACAGCCTGTTATACAGAATCTCAAACAGTGTGGCTGTTGTGAGGCCAAAAGCTTGAAGGCCGAGATCTGCTGGCAGCTTGGTTTTTGAGTTTAGAGACAGAATTGTCTCTAAAATGGCCTCAATGGCAGGTAAACGAGCTGGTTCTAGTACTTATCACAGTTTTGATAAAATGCCTTGTATGGTTTTCAGTTGTTATTTTGACAGCCTATTCATGCCCCTAGCCAGGAGAACAATCTGAACAGGAGGTCCCTGTTTTGGATGAGACTGTCCTTGACATACAACACTACAACCAGTCATCTAGGTAATGAAGCAGTCTTATTTCCTGCAGGGGAAGATAAGTTGCTACACCTGAGAGAAAAAATTGTAATGTCCTAACTTGGAAATGTGTGGCTCCTATTCCAAAGTAAAGGGACATCATGAAAATCCAGAATGCATATCTGATCTCCTATAGATACACGTGGAAGGAAAGACTACAGCATGACAATGCATAAAGTCTCTGGAGATAGACTCGCAGGCCACTGACATTTAGAATGAACTTGATATCCTTTGTCTTTTTTGGGGCACAAAAACATATAGAATAGCATCCTCAACCTGGCTGATTGGTTGATGCCTTCTAAGTGTCTCTTTTTTGCAAAATTTTGCATCTCCTTCCTTGCCTGTATCTTCTGATGAAGTAGGATGTCTGGCAAGAGGAAAGTCAAAAATTTCAGAAGGGTCATGACCAGTATGAAGTATCTATTGGCATTATTTCCTTTATCCACTTCATCTTCAATATATGCACCACTAGAAGGGAAAAGGGAGAAACTCCACTAACAACAAGAGAAAAAAAGAATGCCAGAAATAACAAGCCTGCCCCCAGGAAGATCAAACCTTCTTTGATACTGTTGTTTTCCTCGGCCGCTGGGCCAGTGGCACTGTTGTACATGGGTGATTTTGACTGACCAGCTCCCACTCCCTGATGCTATCAGCTCTACAAGGAGCAACAACATGTGGTTTTCTCTGGCTGCTTTGTGTCCTAACAAAGGAATACTAAAGACAATAAAATGTCTATCAGCTAAAAAGGACTGTCTTTTCTCTTTCAGGCCCATGAAATATTTGTCAGTTTCAGGCCCAAATAGTGAGAGCACTGTGAAAATTGCATTCATAAATGATGCTTTGGTGTCATCATCAAAGGAAATTTGGCCCAGCTAGGAGTGCCGTCTCATGGCTCCACACCTCACACTATCTTTGCAGCTACCTCTGCAATACTGCAGGCAGTCCACATTATGAAGCTATTCAAAGATGTTTTGTCAGCAACTTCTTCATAATGTGTTTAACAGGTATGTCCAAAGCAATATGCAATACATCATCTGATATATCCTTTTGAAAGTACAGCATCTACATAAGATAATTCAGTGCTGTAAAATACAATGTTAAAGATGCAAAGGTTAACTTGCTATCCTGTCCACAGTCCTAGATTCCACATATATTCCTCATCTGGAGGACAGACAGACTGAGACTGAGGAACAGGATTCCTCCACAGGGCAGCCATAGAAACAATCTTACCCACTGTGGGTATCTTTGGCCAAATAGCACAATATGGTAAGGATCTAAATATCCTACCTGACCTCCTTGAACACAGGGCCACAGTGAAACAGTTGTCCACACAACCTTTACTGCACATGTAATGATGTCAGCGAGAAGAAGGACCACCCATGAGGATGTCTGGTGGATCCTGCAGGCTGTTCCTCAGTGAATATATGCCACAGGAGGGCCTGTTGTCTTTCTCTCTCATTATCTGCAGGAGTTCACTAAACTTCAGATCCTCCAGACAGGAACGCACAAATATGAGCTTCTCATTATCCTCCTCTGTCATGGGAAGGTCACTGAGGTTTGTCGACTTTCTTGGTCTTTTTGAAGAAGCTTTCAAGCTGGAAGAGGAAAGTACTCATCCTGGAGAGGTTAGCTGTTCAAAGATAGAACATGACAGAATTACCACTGAAAGGTGTTATGGCATTATTATGGCCTGAGGGACCTGTATTGGAGCAGGTGGCAAGGCCTGTGTTGGACCCCAAGCACCAGGGTCATTAACTCCTGAACCACTGAAGTCAGATCATCTGGTACCTGCACTGGGTAACACTGCACATCCAAGTTGAGTGAGCTTGTGCTGGATCCAACACAGAACAGCTATGATGCTGAGATACCATCACAGGACGTGACACTGGCCTATTAAACTGAATTTTTCAGCCCCAAAAGGGCTATAGAAGGAACGAGTAGACAGACCTGAAAAGGATAATCCAATGCTAGGCCAGAGGGAGGCAATCCAGGGCCAGTCTGAATCATCAGAGAGAAAAAAGACAGATACCACAGGTATAGACATGTCCCTATCCAATATTAGAGGAGTCAATGGTGAGAGTCTAATATCCAAGAAAGAGGAGTATGAGCTTAAAGCATGACATTCAGGATCTGTAATGCAGGATCCTACTATTCCAGCAGCTCAAATGGCTCTGGTTCTGCAGACAAATGTGTATTCACATCAGATTCAATTCATACCGCTCAGAATTCTGAGAAAAAGGAAAGATCAAAGCTGTATTTCAAAGTTCAAGTTTAACAGTACCCAAGACCAGTTCAGTGTAGTCAATGACAGGCAAGACAGGAGATTGCTTGACTGGAGAAGGTAAAAACAAAGCCATTCATGCTAGTTCTGACATAAAGGTCATCATTTCAATGGTAGAAGCAGAAGTCACAGGTGTGGACATTCACACTCATACACCTACTTTACATACCACGGCATGTCTGCCTCCAGTGCCATGCTATATTTCCTTGTTATTCAAATCTGTTTTAAGACATCATCCTTAAAATAAAATTAGGTACTTTTCTGTTATCGGGGCAACACTTTAAACATGTTTACTGAGGTCAGAATCCAGTCACTTGTCATGTCTTTTTATTCTTATTATAACCGGATGTTTGTATAACTATTTTACTGCTTAATAATTTAAAAAGGAGATGATATTTTTAATTTTACATACACCTGGTTAAAAGACATGAAAAGGCATTGATCTCAACATAAGATCATGTTTAAAATGTGGCTGCTGATTCCTGCATCACACTCACATTTTACGGTGTTATTCACAAAGTCATTTATTAAGCCTAGTTGGCACTCGTTTAAAGAAATTCCAGGATTTCCACTACAATTTGATACTTGGCAGTTAAACTACAGATCTTCTAAGCTGCGTGACAACAAGCCACAAGCAGAAGCCGTCACTCAATAATATTTGTAACACACTCTCGCCATTGAATGCCTCATTAGCCCAACATGCCTATCAGTATTCCAGGTGTAGTAAAAGACTGTAAAGAAATAATCCAGAAATGTAAGCACTTTATTTTAAAAGTGACCAAACAAGACTATCCAAGTCTCACTGACACAATACAGAAAGGCCCATGCAAAAGCGGTCACTTGAAAAATTGGTAACACACTCACGCCATTGAATGTGCCTTTAGCCCAACATTTATATCTGTAATGATGTTATCCACAAATGTAAGCACTGCATTTTTATCTGAACAGATGAGACTTTCCAAGTGTCGTTGATACAATTTTTTTTTTTCAGTTCTGCATTGGTGAGCCATAGTCAAAGCACGTAAACTAGATTGTGCCACATGTACTGAGCAACCAGGCGGGCTGTTTGCCATTAGTGGTGGTGACTGAATAAAACTCAGAAAACCTTATCTGTAAGCTTTTTGATATTGTTAGAAAAATATGCATTCACATATTCAGACATATATAAGTTGTGTGGTTAGATATATAACTTGAACATATATAAAATATATAGATTGAAAAATAGAGTAATATGTAATGCATTTAATTCTGTTTTACTAGAATAATAGTAGAAATAAACTCGCATATTATTGCTTGAAGCATAAGCTGCAGTGTGACTAGAAATTTGGCCTTGGCAGAGATCAGCCCGGCCTGGCTCATGTCTGTCAGTGAAAGATTATTTTGCAAAGTTAGAAAATAATGAATCTGTGTGCATGTGTATCTTTTCCTGCTTCCACCAGAAGAACGGCCTTGTCGCACTATCAGAGATAATGTCCAGCTGGTGAACAAGAAAGAGACAAAGGAAGTATTAAAGAAGACATGCACCCATTGTATTCGAACTAATCTAAGAGCCTTGAATTGGCTACATCCTCGGAAGGACATTGTGACCGACCAGGTGCTTTGCAAGGCTGTAATATTCTCATGGGAAAAAGATTTTTGAAAAACACCATCTCAGCACTTTTCATAAGTTACTATGATGTAAAGACCCTGTCACTGACCACGTCAGTGAGGTGGGCAAAAGCTGATAGTAAAACATATAAAATGTCATATGGTGCACCAATAAAACTAGACAAAATTCTGTACAAGTTTGTGTATGGTTTTTTGCCTCCTAATGTACATTAGAGTAGTTGTAAATTAGATACTTGAGTCTCCTGCATTACTGTTTGTTATTGACTGACATTGTTTTTAAATGCCAGATGATTTTTACAGTCTGACTTTAACAAATTTATTTAACATTTTGGTCCTTCGAGCCGGATTTCCCTTGGTAAGCTGCAGGTCACAAAGTGCATGAGTGGTGATAAATCTGCGCAGGAGAAGCTGCCAAAACAAAATGGTTCTTCTTAAAGTGAAAAGACCTCCGACTGAATTGTTGTGTGTAAAGAGGCTGTCCACTTTCTGATCTGTGGCTAAAAAGCGGAAGACTGGGCCCCAAGAAAAAAAAGACAGTCAAAGCGGGAGGCTCAGGTATAAAAAATTTCCCTCTTTGTCTTTGTTTTAAATCAGGGACCAGGTTACACTGTGCTATTGCTAAGGTTTGTAATAGCAGGGAGAGAGAGAGTCAAAGTATTGTATCTTGAGTCATAGATCAGGGAATAACAAAGCAAAGTAAACAGTCATTCTAGACACTACTGTGGATATGGGGAAATAAGATACCACGTGGTACAAGAGAAGGGTTACGTAACAGTCTTTTTAAGACATGGGAAATCAGTGCACTAAGAGATCACGAGATCCGCCCCTAACGGATAATGTGAAGCATATGCAATTGCAGTAAGCAGATAATGTGAGATATTTTGCAAAATGTGTTAACAACTATAAATTTGATAGTAAACTAGATAAACTTTCACTAGTTAAACTCCTTAAACAAGCTTTAATCTGATGCAGGGCGTCAGGCAAAAAAAAACAGCACCAACTAGGCATACCTCAAGCACATAGGTGGATTGACGAAGCAAATTGTAAAAAACAGAAGCTTAAAAATTCTGAAACATTTTTAGACAACAGAGTGAAAGGTCTAACAGACAGAATCTCTGAAAAATGAAAACTTAGAGCAGACTGGACTTGCATTAATTAATGCATACAACAGGAAAATAAGACAGTAGATGGATATTATGCTAGATTATTAAAATGCTTAAAACAACAATTAAAAAAATACATTTTTAAAAGGTTGCATTGCCTCTGTTAGTAGTTTTATTACAAGGCATATGATAAATCACTAAACAAGCAGGCTGTAAGCCTTACTTGAGTATGCTAGACGTACTAAAAGACACTTTAATAGTAAAAAAAAAAAAAGGCACAAGTCTTCACTGCTGAAGACGGAGCTGAAGTATTTGTATTACAGTCAAGTAAAAAGGGCATCTAGCTAGAGACTATAAACAAAATAAGAAAGCAATGACAGAAAATAAAGGAGATGTGGACTGACTATATGATAGTAATAATAACCAAAAATCATCAGGAAAGGTTAATAAACAAAAAGAAAATGTGAATGTAGTAGAGGGAATAGAAGAAGTACAAACAAATGTAGAGGATAAAAATGAAAATAAAATTTTAGATTTAGCATTGTTGAGCCTGGAGCTCTACCTAGCAAATACAAAACCAGAAGTAACACTTCTGGTGGAGGGAAGAAAGGTCAAATTCCTGTGTGACTCAGGAGCGTCACGGACTTTGATACACCCCTCCATGTTACCAAAACATTCTGAATCACCTGATTATATATTAGTAAAAGCAGCAAATGGACAGCTATACAGGGAACCACTTTCCCATAATATAGCAATAACTAACCCTGTTTCAGGTATGACTCAGAAAAGTAAAATTGTAGTTTCTGCAAAAATATCCAGTAAACTTACTGGGAAGAGACCTTGTGCAGATATTTGGCATAGCAGTAGTTCCTACCATGCAGGGTATGGAAGCACAAAGACAAATGGATGCTCTTGTGGTGTGATCAGAGGGTGAAGCCTATTATTGGTACAGCCAGGACCTAGTTATGATTGGTCCAGGGGCAGTAACCAAAGAACTGATAAACATAGCCATCAGTAAGGTACCCTCCCTTGACACTGATCAGCAGCACTTGTTACATTGTACTCCATACTACTGTAGCACACCAGGACCTAATAAGGAATATAAGTAAGAATCCTGCTAACAAATTAATATTACAAACTTTATGCTGGAATACTGAGGGAAACAGTGTAGTAAGCTGTTCATTACCTCAGGAGTTCATAAGATTGTATAAGTCCAATAGACTGCCACATGTCAGCTTGACAAAAAACAAAAGTGTTAAATGGGCAGACTTAAAAAAAAAAAGGTAACAAAATGGGAAAACAGACTGATTTAGAAATGTCAGGACAAGGGATATAAAAACAAAACTGAATTGGTTGACACAGACACATACAGCTGTACACTTGCAATCTAGTAAGGACAGCTGATTAGCATTTTATTAAAAGAAAAGAAGAGGCCTTGTGTAAAATTCCAACAACTCTGTGGTCAACAGGCAAGTTAAATGTAGGGCTTATTCAAGCAGCAGGACCAGTTACAATTACCCCAAAGTCAGCTTTTAGACCACAAAAAAGACAATACATTTTGGAAAAGAATGCAAAAGTAAAAATTAAACCTATAATAAGCAGCATTACTGAAAAAAGGAGTACGGGTAGAATCTCGTCATTCACCATGTAATACACCCTATTTCCTGTTAAAAAAAGCAAACGGGAATGGCAGATGGTACAAGATTTATAAGCTGTAAATAATGCAGTAATACCTAGAGCACCCACGGTGCCAGACCCACATACCTTGTTAAATGATTTAAAGCCACAACAGAAGTATTTTACTGTGGTAGATATAAGCAATGCTTTCTTTTCAATACCTATACATCCTAATAGTCAATATTGGTTTGCATTTACATTTCAGGGTAAAAGGTATACATATACTCGACTACCACAGGGATATTGTGAAAGCCCAATAATATTTGCACAAAAAATGGCTAGCAATCTGGCAGGGTCTACCCCACCAGAAGGTAGTCAAATTTTACTTTATGTAAATGACATCTTGCTAGCAGCACCCAGCAGCAGTGCAGGGTAAATACAGTAGCATTATTAAAATTTTTAGTAATACAAGGACACAAAGTAAACAAAAGTAAGTTACAACTTTGGAAAAAAAACACAGGTTAAATACCTGGGATATGTGATATTCAATAAAGGTAAAATACTAGATAAGGGGAAAGAAAAAAGGAAAAAAACAGCAATTTTGCAAGCACCCAAACCAACAACTAAAAAGAAATAATGTCTTTCTTAGGTACAACTAATTTTTGTTGAAGCTGGGTACCAAATTATTTTACAATGGAAAACAAAAGCAGAAATGGCTTTCTGCAGGTTGAAGCAGTTAATAGCTTCTTCATTAGTTTTAAGACTTCCAAGTTATCACAAACATTTTTTTTTTATTTAGACCATAGATTGTAAGCAATGGTACATGACATCAGTATTAAAGCAACAACATGGGGATAAGCAATGCCCCATAGCTTACTATTCATCACAGTTAGACCCAGTGGTGCAATCTTTGCCTCACTGTGTACAAGCAGTAGTTGCAGCAGCAATGGCAGTGCAGGCTTCAGCCTCAGTGGTGTTATTCCACCCTCTCACATTGAGAATGCCTCATGCAGTTGCAATAATTCTGCTACAAGAAAAAGTTGCATACCTTTCTCCTGCTAGACATCTTTCATGTATGACCATACTGCTGAGTCAACCTCATATAAACAGTTAGCTTTACCTAGACAAGATCTTACAGATATGCCCTTGGATAATGCTAAGGTGACATATTACGTGGATGGCTCATGCAGAAGGGGTCCTACAGGGAAAAATCTGGTGGGGTATGCAGTAGTTACAGACACTAAAAATCTAGAAGCACAAACTTTGCCACACAACTTGTATGCTCAAGCAGCAGAACTGGTAGTTTTGACAGGAGCATGTATTTTAGTAAAAGGCAAAAAAGTAAACATATATACTGATAATCAGTATGCTTTTTTCTACAGTGCATGTGTTTGCACAACAATAAAGAAAATAAAGGGATGATTACATCCAGTGAAAAACCTATTAATCATGCGCAATTTATTTTGAAGCTATTAAAATCTATTCAGTTGCCTACCAAAGTAGTTATTTGTAAATGTGTAGCTCATACAAAACAACAGGATAAGATTTCAAAAGGTAATGCACGAGCTGATGCAGCTGCAAAGCAAGCAGCCTCAGACTCAGAAACTTTATTTTTAAATGAAAAATTACAACCCTTTGAGATTTTAGATTTAGACATGTTAAAAACAATGCAAATGCTTACTACAAAAGCAAAAAAACAAAACTGGGTAAAACAAGGTGCAATTTTTGAGAATGGACTGTACATTTCCAAAGGAAAAAAAAAACAATATTGCCGTCTAATTTATTTAGATATGCAGCTTTGTTGAGCCATGGGCAGAGCCATGTCTCAACAGGGGGGATGGTACAGTTAGTAAATAAAATATTCCAAACATATGGATACATAAATTATACAATAAAATTTTGTGCAGCTTGTCACACTTGTAACAAGCACCATGCACAAGGAGCATTTAAAAACAAGCAAGGGAGTTTCCCTACACCACCATATCCATTCCATACTATTTGTATGGACTTCATAGAGTTGAATAAATGTGAAGGAAAGAAATACTGTTTAGTGATCATAGATATGTTTTCAAAATGGGTAGAAGCTTTTCCAACCAGGAATCCGGATGCAGCAACAGTGGCAAAGGCCCTAGTAAAGGAAATAATTCCTAGATTTGGCATACCGGAAAAAATCTATAGTGGCAATGGGACACATTTTGTCAATCAGACAATTCAACAACTTGGGAGATTTTTTTGGGATTTCCTTAAGGAATCACTGTGCTTACCACCCACAGTCAGCAAGACTGGTGGAGAGGTACAATGGGATTTTAAAAAAAACAAGTTGAGGAAGTTGATGAGTGAGACTCAGAAGAATTGAATTTGCTGTTTACCTCTAGCATTGCTGAGCATGAAAACAGTAACAAATGTAAAGGGTTTGATCCCCTTTGAAGTAGTATTTGGAAGGGCATATTATGTGCCTCAGTAAAAAGCTCTCATGCCTGCAGAGCTGGAGGCTGACAGTTCACTAGCTAATTATATAAAGAAACTGTTAATAAATAAATCTGTTTTGCAGTTTAACTCTTTTTCAGACAAAAGAACTTTCAGCTGAATAAGAACTTTGTGACTGATACACAAGGGCAAAATGGCCAAGAGTAAAGCAAACAAAAAGCAGAGCAACCCAAAAACTATTGCATAATTATTTTCTTTGGCAGTGCATTTGTTGACTAAATATGACAATTTTTCTCTTATTGTGGTTTTTCTCTGCACTCAACCACACGAGTGAAAGTGAGAAGACGTGATGAACTGTTTATAGACTGGCATCCAAACTTTAACACATACCTGACCATGAAGCTTGTGCATACAAAAACTATGCACATTTCAAATTGCTGGGTTTGTACAGCTATACCAACAGCATATAAAAGACTGTAATGTCCACTGTCCCTCTGGGGATAAAATGAGACTTTGGAAAGTTTTTTTTATACAGAAACTGTGAGATCACAGGACAAAATTGCTTTATTTTTACCTGTCACACAAAAAGGAGTTGTATGTTTCTACAAAGTGATACCCTCCAGGTGGGCTGGAGTAATGGTAATATAACAATGTCTTATAAATGTTACATTAAAGTCAAAAATGGGGGTACTGTTTGTGATACTAACCATGATTCATATCTGAGTTCAATGAAAACTACATTAAATGCAGTATGTGACAATCCAGTCTTAACTAAGCAATTGTCTATTAAGGATAGAAAAATGTTTCATGCAGGGATAACACGTATTAGTACCAAAGTAATGATTTTATTTGTGGGAAAAAGGCATATAAATGGTTACCTGAGAATTGGTCCGGCAGTTGTTTTTTGGGTTATCTGGTTTCAGCAATAAGACATACTGCAGAATTACCTTTGGGTAAGATACGAAACGTAAGGAAAACAGCTCGAAAATCTGAAGGTCCAGTGAAAAACCTGTAAATCCAGTTGGTAAAATCGAAGGTGGTTAGAAAGACCATAATTCAGTGAAAGACAAAAGTAAATTGACTCATATGGACTTGGGCAACAGTGTTATATCCAGGGCAGGAATACCACCAGCCTATGGAGCAGTCAAATCGATCTGGGAGCTGAGAAAGCTGTCAAGAAGTCATGAGCAATGCAACTTTTTCCACCCTAGAATTGGTGACTGATAAACTGAATGCAATAAGAACTGTTGTGCTACAAAATCGAATGGCTCTTTACTTCACCCTAGTGGCAAGAGGTGGTACACGAAGAAGAATGCTGTGCTTTTATCCCTGAGGATCGTCACGAGACAAATAATCACCTAAAGGTAATTCAGCAAGTATCAGCAATGACTAAACCAGACCCAAACCCACTGACGGACTTTTTCCAGAATCTGTTTGGGGGGGTGGGGTTCCATCCTATTAAACATTTAATTGCTATTTGTGTGGGTATACTCCTAATAGGAGCATGTGTTTACTGTGAAATTCCCTGCATGAAAAGATTAATCAAAAATTTGTTGATATATCTGTTACTAAAACTTTTTACCAAAGTGTTAAAATTGAAAGATTAATTTCAGATAATGCTTTTTCTGAAATATAAAATAAATGACTTACTTAGCTGAAAGTCCTTGAAAAGGAAAAGGCTAAGAAATGAAATGATATTGTTTATGTTTCAAATAGAATGAAATGCATTAACAGGAGGGAGAATGTTAGAAAAATATGCATTCACATATTCAGACATATATAAGTTGTGTGGTTAGATATATAACTTGAACATATATAAAATATATAGATTGAAAAATAGAGTAATATGTAATGCATTTAATTCTGTTTTACTAGAATAATAGTAGAAATAAACTCGCATATTATTGCTTGAAGCATAAGCTGCAGTGTGACTAGAAATTTGGCCTTGGCAGAGATCAGCCCGGCCTGGCTCATGTCTGTCAGTGAAAGATTATTTTGCAAAGTTAGAAAATAATGAATCTGTGTGCATGTGTATCTTTTCCTGCTTCCACCAGAAGAACGGCCTTGTGCACACTATCAGAGATAATGTCCAGCTGGTGAACAAGAAAGAGACAAAGGGAAGTATTAAAGAAGACATGCACCCATTGTATTCGAACTAATCTAAGAGCCTTGAATTGGCTACATCCTCGGAAGGACATTGTGACCGACCAGGTGCTTTGCAAGGCTGTAATATTCTCATGGGAAAAAGATTTTTGAAAAACACCATCTCAGCACTTTTTCATAAGTTACTATGATGTAAAGACCCTGTCACTGACCACGTCAGTGAGGTGGGCAAAAGCTGATAGTAAAACATATAAAATGTCATATGTTGCACCAATAAAACTAGACAAAATTCTGTACAAGTTTGTGTATGGTTTTTTGCCTCCTAATGTACATTAGAGTAGTTGTAAATTAGATACTTGAGTCTCCTGCATTACTGTTTGTTATTGACTGACATTGTTTTTAAATGCCAGATGATTTTTACAGTCTGACTTTAACAAATTTATTTAACAGATATTTAGTATATTTTTAAAATTTTTCAAGGCAACAATCTGTTAAGGTTTTAAGTGTATAACGTATGCTACTAGAACTGATGGAGTAAATGACGTTCACAGTCCACTAAATACATCGGTTTGTTAAAGCTATACCCTAACACAAATTTATATTTTTAAAAATGTTTTAAAAATGTTTTTCAGTAAAAAAATGTTATGAATTAAGTCTGTGAGTATCTTAATAACCAATACTGGAACAACAAAACAAATTAACTCAATTAACATCGTCTCGTAACTAACATTTTTCAGTCTATATGTCCTGGTACGATTGTTGCCTCCATTAACGGAAAAGTACCTAAAATTATATTATTCATAAAGTTGTATTTTACTCTCTGTAATGTCAAAGAAAAATTCATTAAATTTTGTCCTTGGTGATGTCAATGTGCAGAGAATGTACAAGTGCATCCACAGACTTTAATAAGCGTACCACAGAGCATGAATGAGAGTCGTCGGTTAAAGACTATGGAAGCACCTCACACAAGCCTTCAAGTGATGTAAGTGAGGCACTCTGAAGAATTATATGGATGGGTACTTAACAAAAAGTTTACAAGGATTTTAGTTAAGAAATTGGACAAGTAAAATTAGTCCAGAATGGTGTAAAATACACTGCGGCATTTAAGATGTAAAGTGTTGTAATATATACTTAAAGTGTGACTGTACACTTTAAGAAATATGGTTTCTTTAATCGCTAAGCGGGCCTTGAGGGCTTGGCTTCGCTGGGAAACTAGAGTGGGATACAAGAGAAACCAGGAGCCTGCTCCTTTTATGTTTAGAAGCACAATACATAATGGCTGAGGTTTGCCTGGAAATAGATCCCTGGTGGAACTTAACTTCAACTTGAAATTCTAACAAATAAGGGTCAGGTTCTAGCTGGTGACCTAGACAATAAATGCGTTTATTGTTACTGTCAGCAAGAATAATCTGCTTACCACAGAGGCAACAGTTACATGTCGGAGACAAGATGACTAATTTGGATCAAGGCCCAACTAACTAACCAAGAAAGAGAAAAGTAAAGGGCCAGAATGTCCTAACAGAAGAAGAAAGTGCAGCAAATTCTCTAAATGCAGTCAGAAAATAAAGAGAAAAATAAGCTTGTTAACCTGCACTCACAATACCTGACAGAAGCAATCTAATTTTAGAATGATTTCCTAAGATTATTCTGAATATGTCACCTGGTGTCACATAGAATCTAAACAAATAAGTTTAGCTGCATGAAGAAACTGTAAAATGCACAACTTCATGAGAAGTGGGAGGTGCAAAGGTTTCCTGGGACAGTTTTATTCGTAGGGCACAGGATATGCAGCAAGTAAGTCCTAACGGTTAATGAAGGCCGAATTCCTCTTGGACAAATTATCTGTTAACACAGTCACATGAATGAAACGTGCTTGAACTGACATCAAAGAAATTCAGAAGGTTAGAAAGGACAACTAAATGGGGAAGAGAGAAAGAATGATGTTCATTGCCCCTTCAGCCAAGCACTGACTTCTTCTGTGCAGACCTGTCAGCCTGTTCCTTCTTTGTCTCTTAAAGTTTTTCAGAGAAACCTAACTGAATAAACTCACCAAGACCTAAGTTCCTTCCTGTTACAGCTTCAGAATGTAAAACTCATGGCTCTTTGTTAGACTTTTAATTTGCCTACCAGTAAAGGAAAACTATGGTTTTATGTTCATCAATTATCAGAAATCATAAGTATGTATTGAGGGGCGTGGCCAAGGATGAACACAGGATAGCAGCAGATTTCTTCAGCTCCACCAATTTCATTACATTGACAGGAATTAATTACTTAAAAAATTAATTCTTGAAGTAATTTTCTTTCTAAATATGTTTGTTTTATATAGTTCTTGAACTATATCTAAAAAAGAAAGGAAATCTTAATAATATTCCTGTCAGAAATTACTTTGGAAATTTTCCTGTCAGTTTATCAG
This sequence comes from Protopterus annectens, assembly GCF_019279795.1. Taxonomy (NCBI): domain Eukaryota; kingdom Metazoa; phylum Chordata; order Ceratodontiformes; family Protopteridae; genus Protopterus; species Protopterus annectens. The sequence continues at coordinate 1,349,246,933 of NC_056743.1, read as the reverse complement.
TCTGAAATGAGTTCCAGTAAGACAAATTCTCAAGACTCCAGCATCAAGAAAGAACTTCAGTCTCTGATAATTATAGTCCAGCAACTTACTGCTAAGATGGATAAAATGGATACTAAAATAGACACTTTCATAGAAAAAACTACAAAACAAATAGACTTGTTACATATGGACCTGCAACAACAGAAGATCCAGATGACAGGCATAGAAGAAGCTATGAATGACATGGAAAATAAAATAAAAAAACAGGAAATCAACATTGAGTTTCTGCTGAAACAAAATACACATTTACAAACAAAGCTGGATGACCTGGAAAATAGATCTAGGCGCAATAACATTAGGATTTTTGGACTGCCAGAAAATATTGAAGGTAACAATATTACTTCTTTTTTAACAACATGGCTCCCTAAAACTTTAGATTTACCAGAAGCATTCTCTTTTGGTATTGAAAGAGCACATAGATCTATAGCTAATACTAACTCTAACAAAAACTATCCTAGATCAGTTATAGTTAGATTTCTATCATCTTTGATAAAGAGATGGTTCTTAAATCTGCTTGGGCTAAAGCTCCTGTTAAGTTTAATGAGACAACTGTGCGTTTTGACAATGACTATTCTTCCATGGTAATTGCTAAAAGAAAAGTTTTTCTGCCACTAATAAGGGAGCTTAAAACTGAACAGTTTAAGACATACATTCTGTTTCCTGCCAAGCTTAAAATCTTCCTTCCTGATGGTCCTAAGGTCTTGATGATTTAGACTCTGCTTTACTGTTTGTCAAAGAAAAAAGGATTTTGGATAAAATAGAATAAATGGAATGGGCTAGTTCTTCATTAAAGAGATTGGCAACTGAAGCTTCCTGGAAGACTTCAGAGAAGAAGAAGAGACTAAAAACAAATGATTTGTTATATGTTTTTTCTCTCTCATCATTTTAGTTCATTATTAATCTTTTTGAATATAGTTCCTGCATTTCCAGAAAGCCACAACTATTTTGGAAAAGATTTAATCAAAGTTATTCTCTATGTGCAAAGAAATGTTTTGTTTCATAACCAGTCAAAATGCCTAAGGATTTAATGGCAGGCTGTGACTCGATTTGTTTTTCTTTCTGAAAAAAGTAAGGTTAGTAATTTGATACATTTTTTTATCTTTACCTTTTTTTCCTTCTTCTTTTATTATTTTCTTTGTTTAAACAATGACATTCTATTTAGATTATGTAGTGGGTAAAGGGTGGGGAGGGCAGGAGAGAACAGTAATGAAAATATCATTAATAGAATAATAACATATTTATTTCTTGTAAAAGTTTATAAGTTCTTCAAATGCTATTTCTAATTATACTTTCTTGATTATACTGCTTATGCTTGTTTGTAAATAATCTGTCATGCTTTAACTAATAATAATCAGAACTAAATAAGAGTAAATAATATGTTTTATTTTTAACTCTATTAATATAAACAGTAAGTAACATTCCATTGTATATACTTCTTACAGCTTTCTCTTACATTTTTTATTTCTGCCTCACTCCCTTTTATTTTCTACTCTCTTTTCTTTTCTTTATTAATATATAGAAATGCTTTTGACTGTGTGGGCACAGTGAATAATAGGATTTGTATGAAAATTGAGTTGGGAGAAGAATGCTGAGTTTTATTACTTGTTGGTAATTTTGAGTTTAATTTCACTTGCATAGAGGCTGTGATGATCTGTGGAATACATTGTGGAGGTGCTGTCATGTTTAGATGCATTTACACTGCTAAATGAATGTTTGTCACTAGTTTTTAATAAGTTTCCCGCCAAAATGTTAAGAGAGACAATCTGGGATGTGGGCTGTCTTATGCACAATGTCCTTGAGTTACCTCAGAATCTTCAAATCACAGAATTCTCACAGAGAAACTGAAAGCAGTTAGTATAAACATTGACAAGGTTATCACACTGACACACCACAGATTCAGGAAAAATACTCTGTTCATAAAATATGTCAGTTATAATGAGTTTAAATGATGTAGTTTCTTGTAGTAAGTAAATGTCTTATTTTAGAAGGCATAAAAATGAAACATTTATTTAAATGTTTTTGAAAATCTACTTAACAGCAGCATAATAATCTGTGTTAAAAATTTGTGTTCCAAACATATACTTTACTATAACTCATTTAATTCATCTGATTGACAAACATAAATAATCTTATAACTCTATTCTGGAAGAAATGTCATGTGATATATTTTAAAGCAGTAGGTTAGCATGATTGTAAAATCTGGTTACCAATATGTGTTTGCTGTGCATTATTTTGTATAAAGCAGACAGATTTATTCTAGGGACAGCAAGTAGGACAGTGCTCTACAAAGGCACAACTCAGTGAGATCATATATATATATATATATATATATATATATATATATATGTGTGTGTGTGTGTGTGTGTATGTATGTGTGTGTGTGTGTGAGTGTGATGGCTTTTTTTTTTCTGAGAATCTGCATAACTATCTAATATGATTTATAATAATTTCTATGAATACAATATTTTACTCTATTGACAAAATGAATGTTTGCCACAAGTTTTAATAAGTTTCCCGCCAAAATGTTAAGGGAGACAATCTGGGATGTGGGCTGTCTCATGCATAGTGTCCATGAGTTTCCTCAGAAGCTTCACTCACAGAATTTTCACAGAGAAACTGAAAGCAGTTAGTATAAACATTGACAAGGTTATCACACTGACACACCACAGATTCAGGAAAAATACTCTATTCATAAAATATGTCAGTTATGATGAGTTTAGATGATGTAGTTTCTTGTAGCAAGTAAATATCTTATTTTAGAAGGCATAGAAAATGAAACATTTATTTAAATGTTTTTGAAAATCTACTTAACAGTAGCATAATAATCTGTGTTAAAACTTGTGTCCCAAACATATACTTTACTATAACTCATTTAATTCATCTGATTGACAAGCATAAATAATCTTATAACTCTATTCTGGAAGAAATGTCATGTGATATATTTTAAAGCAGTAGGTTAGCATGATTGTAAAATCTGGTTACTAATATGTGTTTGCTGTGCATTATTTTGTATAAAGCAGACAGATTTATTCTAGGGACAGCAAGTAGGATTGTGCTCTACAAAGACATAACTCAGTGAGATCATATATATATATATATATATATATATATATATATATATATATATATATATATGTGTGTGTGTGTGTGTGTGTGTGTGTGTGTGTATGTATGTATATATGTGTATGTGCATATGTATGTGTGTGTGTGTGTGTGTGTGTGTGTGGATGTGTGTGTGTGTATATGTGTGTGTGTATATGTATGTGTGTGTGTCTGTGTTTATGTGTGTGATGGCTTTTTTTTTTTTTTTTTTTTAGGTAATAACGCAGGTGTTTCTGAGAATCTGCATAACTATGCAATATGATTTATAATAATTTTATGAATACAATATTTTACTCTATTGACAATAATGAGTTTAAGTAAATGCTCATATACAAACAATTCAAGATTTTTGGAAGCTGTTGATAGAATTCACATGACAGAAAATAGATGCATCTTAATGCATGTAATGTCTGAATCATATTAGCCAAAGTTTTTGATTTAAATGAATGTTAGAACATAATTTTCTCTCCTCTTGATTTCTAACATTAAGATTATTTGAATGCTATTAGAATACAAGTGTTATATATTACATAGATCTATATAATAGTATGAACAGTTTTAAAAAAAAAAAAAAAAAAAAGTTTATTTTAGTTTATATGATGCTGTTTTACCAAATGTGTAGTTTTGTCTTGATAGATAATTGAATTGAAAACTGTTAACCTCAGTTAAATATAACTAGTATTAAATTGATAAGGTGGTAGCTGAGGTACTGCTGCTTAGGGTAGGGGGTTAACTTGAGTAGTAAATACTGCTCTAAGTTGGAGTTTTCAACTCCAGTCGGGATGCAAGGTTTAATCCTGACATTATTTTCACTTGTTCATTGTTATATGTATATAGTTTTGACATCCACAATATATTTTGTACACTCATTGTCACTACAAACAAAATTGAATCCTATACAAAATCCCATAAGAGATTTAATAAATACAGCTATATTTAAAGGTACACCTAAAAGAGGAGATGTAACATTATTTATCTGGTTATTTGTTATTTCGATCATAAGATTCTTGAGTTTTAAAAATGCCAAATGACATCTTTAAAAGGAATTTCTTTAAACATTAATGGATTGAATAATCCGTGTAAAAGGGCAAGCCTAATAAGATACATTAATCTACACAAGGCCAATCTAGTCTTCCTGCAAGAAACCCATCTCTTGAAAAAAAGATATTGATAAACTAGCCACTAATAAGTATACAGTATTGGTTAGTTCAGAGCACACTCAGAAAAAAAGAGGAGTGGCTATTTTATGGAATAAAAGTATGCCCATTCCTAAAACCATTAAGTCTTATCAGGATGACAAAGGAATGTTTTGTATGGTTACAATACAAATTAATGGGAAGACTTACACTTTAATTAATGTATATTGGATACCTGGAATTGGTATTAATACAGTGAAACATCATATTGATAAGATCATATCATTCTCTATAGGGATATTATTTTAGCTGGTGATTTTAATTGTATACTACATGAAAGTGATACTACCACTATAAAGAAAAGAAGAATTACATCTAATGCAAAACATTTAAATGATTTTGCTAATTCTTATCATTTGAATGATATTAATAATCAGATAGAGTCAAAATCATTACCATACACCTTTTTTCTAACAGATACAAAACTTATTCAAAAATAGATAGGGTCTTTATTTCTAACCAGATAGTAACAGATTTAATTAATTCCAAAATCATTTCATGTCCTATATCTGATCATAACTCAATTGTTTTTGAATTCATGATAAAAATACTCATAATGTTCAGATCAAAAGGATACCAGCATACTTAACTCAGCTAAAAGACTATAAAGAATATATACTTTCAGAAGTACAACATTTTCTAGACATAAATAATACTCCTGAAGTCTCCATTGTCTATGTTTGGGATGCCTTAAAATCATATCTATATGGACAAAGTATCAGATGGTATAATAACAAAAGGAAATCTTGGGATAAGGAATTGTTAGATATTCAAAGTAAACTGGACTCTTATAAGCATAATAATAAAGAAAATATTATGGAAAAGAAAGTTATTGAAGAAATAAACAAACTAAATGAGAAATACAAAGAAATTTTAACTCATAAAGTTAAAATAACTTTAGAGAAATACAAGTTTTTGTCTTATTCAATAAGCCCCAAATACTTACATAGACTTAAAAATAAAACAAAAGATTGAATAAACAAAACCATATCAAAGAAATCTTTTCTCTAAGGAAAAGAAGAATGTTTCTAGTATACCAGAAATACTGGACGAATTTAGAAATCACTTTCACAAGATTAACCATAACAACATTAACATGGAACCTAAAGATAAAATAAAGGAGTTTATAACCACAAACATGAATAAAAGCTTAATAAACAACAGATTAAACTATTGGACAAGAGTATTTCATATACAGAAGTTATTACACAAATAAATAAGCTTAAATCAAACAAAGCACCGGGTAATGATGGTATTATACCAGAGATATATAAAATCCTTTCTAAAACTACATATTCATTAATACATAAGGTTTTTATTCTGGCCCAAACTGAGTTAATAACCCCCATCTTGGCAATATACATTTATTTCACCAATTTTAAAACCTAATAAAGATCCAACTAGATGTTCTTCATATCGACCCATCTCATTACTTAATGTTGATTATAAAATGTTTATGAGTATTTTTGCTGATAGATTGAAGACAATTATCCCGGCATTATAGACATAGATCAGACGGGCTTCATTGTAAATAGAAATACTTTTGATAATATAAGAAGAACTTTAACATTAATTGATTTTGCAAATAGGAAAAAGAACGATTTAACACTTATTAGTCTTGATATAGGTTCAGCATTTGATTCAGTAAGTTGGGACTATCTGTTTACCTTACTGAAATGCACAAATTTCTCTGATGCATTTGTAAATTTAATTGAGCATTTATACAAAGGAACACTGGCTTATATTAAGGTAGGAACATATGTTTCACAAAAATACCCATTCTTAAAGGTACAAAGCAAGGATGTCCACTTTCTCCACTATTATTCACTTTAGTAATGGAGCCTTGGGCTAATTTGATTAGAAACAGTACTGACATAGAGGGTTTTGAAATAGAAGAAAATACAACATCAAAAATTCAACTTTTGCAGATGATGTTCTAATTACATCAGCAGGATCTAATTCTTCTATGCAGTCTTTATTTGATAAAATGATGAATTTTAAAAGTATTTCTGGTTTAATATTCAATGAAGAAAAACTAAAATACTACCTATATATACACGAAAAAATACTCTCATTAGTGATTTTACTAAATATGTACCCAACTCAGGTCAGATAACTTATTTAGGTATAATACTATCTAAAGATATTAAATCTATTATATATAATAACTATAATACCTGTTTTCTTAATATACAAAATATTTTTAATACCTGGAATAATATGTTTTTACTATGGAGGAGAGACTTACAATTATTAAAATGATAATATTCCCCAAGATTTTATACTTAATACAATCAATAATACTTTCACCTACAAAAATAACTATCAAGAAACTGAATACACTAATGTTAAATTTCTTATGGGCACCTAATAGACCTAGGATTGCATTAAAGAAACATACTAATAGCTGGTCTCAAGGGATATTTCTTTTCCAGACTTTAATTTATATATTATCTCTTCTATTATAAAAGTTATTACTTTATTAATAGATCGGTCATATGTCGCAAAATGGAAAGATTATTGGGAGCTAATTAGTATGCACTTCATGAAAATCTCCTTAACACATAAAAATATGATTATAAATAACTCCATGTTGTGGTTGCTAAAGGAATTTTGTACTTCACCTATTACACCTAAACATATGGTCTGTTACCCATTAAATATTATTATTAGTTATCGTAACTTTATATTCATGCACCCTAAGTATAGGTAATGGAATTTTATTGTATTCCCTATAATTTATACTCAGGGTATGCTTATGTCATCTACTTCTGAAGGAGCTCATTTAGCTATAGATAATAATCTAAAGTACTGGTATCAGCTGATATCTGATAATAAAGTTAAAAATCTAGATTTCTTAAAACAAGAATTTGATCTAAGAGAAACTTGCTGGTTAGAGGTTCAGATCTTTAGACAACATCTCATTGATAGAATAGATCTAATGTCTATAACAGTTAAAGAATCTATTCCAAAACTGATTGATTACTTGATAATAAATTTACAGCATAAAGTTTCTGATAAAGGTAAACTTTCATATATACATAAAATTATCAGACAAGAAACTTTTACAATGTAGATTCATACTGGAATTATTTCACCTCTATTAATGGGGACCCACCAACTCAACAAGATAAACAATATATATTGGAATCTGCTTATAGAACTACATCTTCCATTGTCTGGAGACTTTATACATGGAAATTTTTACATAGATCTTTTATACACCTTTGATGATGAATAAAATTAATAATAAAGATAATCTATGTAAGAGATGTAATGTAGAAATTAATGCTGACTGGGCTCATATGTTTTATGACTGTATGAAGTTGAAAGAATACTGGAAGTCAATTAATGAATTTTTGCAGGCTCTTTTACAGATAATTTCATTATTTCTAAGTCTCTTATATTATTCAACACACCTGTACCTCAATGTGTTAAAAGATTAAGCTTCCCTTGTTATGGTCTATCCTAACAGTGGCTAGGAAAATAATAACTAGAAATTGGATTTCAGATACACCTCCTTCGTTCAATGAATTTAAAAATGTTATGAATATAATGTGTCATATGGAAATAAGCACAATTAGAATGAGAACAACTAGAAAAACATCACATTTTATTGTATGGGATAATTTACAAAATTTGTTAAAAAAATTCTAATTTCAATAGCACAGTATTTTAGTTTAATTAATTGATCTGATTGTAGTGGATGTCTTTGTAAATACTTTAGTTGTTTTGTTGAATATTATAATAATACCTATTTTTAATTATTTGTATAAAATTGTTATGATATTTCTCTTATATGTTAAAACAATAAACTTGTTTTGAAAAAAAAAGAAATCATAAGTATGTTTCCTTGGAAACATCTGAATCATTCTCTAAAGCACATAAAAGTTAGCTGACAGCAATATGTCAATTAAACTGTAATGAAATTAAAATTACATATCTATCAAACAATGGTTTACGCCTCTGAAAAGCTAACACAAAAACAACTGGTTCACAATACAGTGACAATAAGGTTGGCAATCACATGCATTACACAGAAACTGCAGAGAATCAAACATTTTTTTCAGAGTGCTGCATAATACAGGTATACAGTTATCCATACCAAGGCTAATACACATTACTTGATATGAAGGAATTGATCTTATCGGTTTTACTTATCTACGTAAAATACTTACTAGGAGAATACAGATGGGGAATACAGTTTTACAGATGTTTGCCAATTTATTAGCATTATTCAGCTGTTAAAGTGATTTGTCTCATTTTCCTTTGCAAATGTAAATAATCAACCCTTAGTTATAGAAGTAGTCTCCTTACCATATACCATATCAAATGTTACAGTGTTTTACACAGTGTGCTATTTTTGCAATTAATTGCATTTGTAAGCACTCTCTATTGAAAATTTTCTTGAAGCTGAAAACTCCAGACATGCATCATGAAAGATGTACCCACAATGTCTCACTGCCTATATTAGTGAATAAGGTGCTATTTTTCCATGCTATGTGCAGCAGCAAGGGAATCGTTTATCCTAGTAAGCCAATCTGTCAGCTACTTCAAACAGGCGAAACAATCATCCTTGAAAATGAACACATTTGATGCTCTATTAGTGAAACCATAATGAAAACGATTAGCTGTTCCTCTAAAAAGCACGGTGTTTTTGATTACCCAGAATGCTTTCGTGTTATTTGTAGATTATTGCCAATACATTACTTGACATCATTCTGGCAGTGTGGTCATAAGGAAAAACTGAGTTAACAGTGAAACTAAAGCATCAAAAAACATGTCATAATCTTTATTTCATTTTCAAATAACATGCAGCTTTAACATAGGTGGTATGTCCCTAAATGAAATTAGCTGTAAAACACGGATGTATGAGAAATGTAACCATACACTTTAAGAAGGTAAAGCTAAGCACCTCTTTTTAGGTGTGATTTGGAACTAGTAGTCAAGTCAAGTTGCTTATGGTCATATTACCATTATTTTGTAGACATCTTATGGCATTTACTTGCATTTTGGTCATACAATTACTGTTACTCGAATACTTGTTTGTTACAAACTGTAATGCTCTTTATTTGTTAACTATTTTTGTTGTTTAGTTTTGCATTCCTCCCAGGTCCACTCTGAAAATGGACTCTGTCTAGTAGGGTTAACAAGATCTACAAAATGTAAATAAATAAAAAATACAGTATGTAAACAGACAAAACTAGAAAAATCAAACACAGGGCGGGAGGATGAAGTCCTTTGACAGCACTTAGCCTTAATCCTCAGTGCTATATTGACAAACGTAATATTTTTTTGGCTTGCTTCTAGCATGTTCCGACAACAAAGCAATGAAAAAAAGCAGCACTATTTAGTATTTTTGTATCAGTTACGAAATCCTAAATAATTATAAGCATATTATTAGCTAGAACTCTGTAAATGAAACAGGGGTAATCTGGTATGCAAAGTGTAACTGAACACATAAAAGCAAAAAAAGAAAAAAACTGCACATAATATATTCAGGAATGCTGTAAGTAATGTGCAAAAAAGTAGCTTCAGAATATAATGTTTGACTATTTTCTGTCAGGCAAAGCATTATATTATGCTACAGTTGCTTGAAGATACAAGGAGGAAATAAACCTGTCTAGTCTACCCTTCATATACATTTACCACTCTACCAAACAAACTGAAACCTAACAAGGGCACACTCTAATAATGAAAAAATAAAAAAATACGAGCAGTGCAAACTTTAAAACCGCTTTATTACCACAGAAATAGTGGAATAGTGGCATACTAATACGGTGAATTTTTTGGACATTAAAATTGGAAAAACAGAAGTGGGTTTACAGAGCAATATATATAGAAAGGAGACATACAGTAACGCCCTTTTACATTTTGAGAGTTGCCACCCCTTCCACCAGAGAAAAAGTGTAGTGAAAGGGAAGAGTGTTAGACTGTCTCAATTGGTGAGTGACAATGATTTATACCAAGATGAAATGTATAAACTAATAGGGATGTTCCTTGAGAGGGGATATCCCTTGAAGTTGCTCTTGAGAATACATAATGAGGTACTAAGTAATAGAAATACAAGGTTTCCACCTACTCTTTGGGGACATGAGTTTAAAGGACAGGGACCAAAACAGAAGCCAGAAAGTGAGGCATTTATTTTCAGATATAATAATCAAGTGCCTGACATTATTAAGACAGTTAATAGAATATGGCTTCTGTGTATCTCTGAGGAAAATAAAAAGAAGTTAGGTATGTTCCCTAAAGTAGTATTTAGTAGGGGGAAAAAATATAAAAAATATTTTAGAAAGACCAAACAAACAAAAACAAAGATCATTAATGTATAAATGTGGGATGTGCAGGAACTGCAAATTTATTAATGATAGGCCTTGTGCTTCTGTCCATGGATATGAGAGGACAATAGCTTGCCCAGGTAGATGCTGTTGTAATACATCAATAGTAGTTTATATCGCAACATGTACAGTATGTTCAGGCTTCTACATGGGCAAAACTGTCCGAAGATTAAAGGACAGAATATCAGAGCATATTAGAGCAATAAAGAGAAAGGACAAACATAATGCCCTTTATACTCATAGTAAAAGTTGTCAGAATTTTTAAAAATACATCTTTTTGTGTGACAGATAAAATCAGTCCTAGTGATAGAGGTGGTAATGACAGACTGAGGGTGGAAGAAAAGGAATATAATTAGCAGGTAAGACTAAACGCCACTGCCCCCCCAGGTCTTAATGATAATATATCTGTTATGCCACTATACCCCCAGGTCTTAATGATAATATATCTTTTATGCCGCTACACCCCCAGGTCTTAATGATAATATATCTGTTATGCCTATCCTAAAACAAAAAGCAGAATGTATTTAGGGATTGTGCAATAAATGAAGAATTAATTAAATATAGTGTAATATGTGGTAGCAATTTTTAATGTATTTTAAATGTTTATTTGTTATATATGTATGGAGGTATATTATGTGGATGAATGTTTATTTAAATAGTTTTAGGGAGGGTAATGATTTCATTCATGAATTATTTATGCAAATTGTGAATTTGATATTGGGACAAATGATTGGTTAATGGTGAATTTAAATGCATATTTATTTGGTGTTGTGGCTTGCTCACATTAACTCTGATGAAGCCAATGAGATTGGTGAAAGCGCTTAGTTTTTCGAGAGAATACACTAGTCTACTATTTCTGTGGTAATAAAGTGGTTTTAAAGTTTGCAATGTTCGCATTTTTTTTATTTTTTATTTTTACATTTACCACTCCACTTCCCCTCAATTCCAACCCCCCTTAACCCCTTTTCCATCTTTCTCATGCCTTCTTAAATGCCTGCATTGATTCCCTGTCTACTGCCCTTTCTGGTAGTGCACTTCAACCTTTCTGGAGAAAAGTACTTTTGGAACTCCAGGGAGTAGCTGTTCTCCACAACGTGCATGTGCTCCAACCTCCCCCCTCTATCCTTCCGTCACAAAATGAACTCCTCATATCTATGTAACATGACCTCCTTGTGCACCAATATCATGCCTCCATGCCCCGCCCCTTCTCTTTTGATCTCAAGTGAGAACAGCTTAGGTTCCTCTAGCCTCTAGTTATACTCCATCCTCTATATTCAATTGATTTTCTGGTAGTTTTCCTCTAGATTCCTCCCAGTAGCCTGATGTCCTTTTCCTTATACTACCTCCAGAACTAGATGCAGTACTTAAAATGTCATGTGAGTAAGGCTAAGTAAAGTGGAAGCATTACCATTTTGCTTCTCAAATTTATCCCCTGAGGATACACCCTTGCATTCTATGTGCTACTTCAGCTGTCCTGTCGTGGTTCAAGTGTGGTCAACAGCCCCATTTTTTTTGTCATCATTTCCAGGCTGGTTGTGGCCCAAGTGCAGCAATGTGCATTTGTCTGAACAGGACCTCCAACTGCCATCTTTCCACCCACCCATTTAACTTTATCTTTTGTTAAACATTTCTCTACTTCACCCAGTGCTGCATCTATGTCTCTGTTTCCAGCAAATATGGTGATCCTGTTCTATCTTCACTCAGATATGTCTGAGACACATACACTGAAAAGTACTGGATCCTGCCATACTCCACTAGTCACTTCCTTTACTTCTGACATTGGCCCTCTCACCACAAACCTCTGTATTAAAGGTCTTGTTGACGTATAGGCAAACCATGACTTTCCCCACCATCTTCACTCAACCAAGCATGTTCTCTCCCTTCCTTCCTTCTTTCTGCTGTGTAACTACCAAAGCCTTTGTTTCCTTCTTTAACCTTTCTGCTAATCCCTTTCATGTTTAACCTTTGCTTTCCTCACCATCTCACCTGCCTTTTTTCCTAGCCTTCACATACTGTGGTACCTCCACCTCACCATCTGTACTTCCTGCAGGCCCTGTCTTTTGCCCTAATTGCTAATCTTACACTTCTGTGTAGCCCCACTGGTCTTTCTCATCTTTTTACTCTTCTTTGTTTTCCTCACATCCACGTCCACAGCCCTGAATAATCCATCCCTGATGTTTTCCCATGGCTTGCTTTCTCCTTTGACTTCTAGAACTCCTGATTCTTCCCTGACAACCTACCACAGCACATCATAATGCACTCTTCTAAATTCCTACATCAGCATCTTCATCATCATCTTTATGTTACTATTCCCTTCCCCTACTTTAAATCACACAGTGACATGATCACCACTGCTACAAATGCCTAAACCTGGACATCCATGAGACCTGCTACGTTGGTTACGACAACATACATTTACTGTTTACAAGTTTAAGCACTCAGAAGTCATTTCCTACACATTTGGATACTCTGGTATATTTCAAAACCTGGTGATTACGCTGTCATATGGCTGCTGTTATATTTATCCAGATGAAGTCAAGTCACCATGCCTATTTTTTCATTTTACATGTGATGTGAAATTATGTTTACTATCAAAATGTTGAACGGCAGTTATGCAAAATTGGTATGGTCGAATGTGTGGTTCTCAGTTTCCATAATGCAGATCTGAAAATGTTCAAATCCACCTTAGTGAATGCTAGTGTTCATTTGCTCATAAGAGGTCGACATTGTGAATGGAGATTGCACTACACTGGGGATCGGGAAATTTACCCTTTTCCTCACTGAAGTGCAGTCTCGGAGTTTGTATATATAACATGCAGGGGGTGTGGGGCCACAGTCCCCCAAGTTTGCCTCCCTTACAAAATGTAAATAGAAACATCAACGGAAGTCAAGGAAACTTGGGTAATGTCGATAATATCAAAATTATCGCCATTACTGCTGTCGTCATTTTGAATAAGTAATGTTTCTCTTTTCGACATTTATTTTCGCGTACCTCAGTAAATGACAAACTTCAATTCGACATTTGATAGTAAACTATGAAATTATATTAAGAAAGGCTTCCGCTCATCTGACATGGTTTTTGATAAGGGACATATCCATGTGACTGTGGAAGTGGATGGACAGATCAGCTGACTCCTCAGAAATGATACAATGACTAGTAGCCTAACAGACTCTGTAAAATATTAAATTAGGGAAGAGATGGGCACCCCCCAGTTTTAATTACTATTTAGTGAATTTTATGATGAAGTCAAGCGTCTTCACTGTTGATAGCCATTGCAGCTTAATCATTTATGTTAAGAATTGCCGAATGTTAAACTTTTAATTTTGCCATAAAATAACTATGATCCTTCAAGCTGCAACAACAGGAAATTAATTTTAGCAAGTTTTGTGTTCCATCCTCTCTCTGCAGAAGTAGTAGATATCACAGATATCACTACTATAATAGCAAACGTAAGGTGAAAAAGATTCAGAAACAAAAGTACAGAAAAGCATCCAGAGCTGCTTAGGATAGTTAAAGAAAATGTATCAACTAACAGAAAGACCAGGCCACTTCAAAGTCTGGACCTTTATGATTCTTCCCTGGTTGTAGCAGTCGTTTAAACTACAGAGACAGATCCACAGATATACACAGGATGTAAGGGTTGTTTTCAAAACATTAGTGACTGACATTCAATTGTGCAATCTCTGGTGTATGGCCTGTTGGCATTACTGTAAAAGGACAAATTGCTGGTATACTGGAGATTTCCCCTTTCCCTGTGATGGTGCGACTGAGGAGTTTGTGTATATAAGGAGCCGGGTTATAGAATGTACCCCTCTTACATCAGATGAGGCAGAGTGGCATCCCCCCTACAAATCCACTTTTTAATCAGTGATTTATTTTTTTTTTTACTCCTAAAAGCTGTTCATATTTAGGAACTTGCACTCATTTGAGATCATTCTTCGGTGAGATGGTCCGTCTATAAGCCCTAGAGTAGCAAGTGCTCAAAGACCACTGTTGTGAAGCCATCGACTAAAGCATCTTGATGCTTACATAGGCTGCTGCTTACTCTTAAACTCAAATATGAATTTGGGCAAGCAGTTGTTTCTCCTTACCCCCGCACATTACTGAGGTTTGAGCAAAGAAAGTATAGCAACCATGGGGAGGGAGTGGGAGGGGAATTTCAGGAAAAAGGAGGTGGGTTTAGGGTTGGGGAACAGGAGGCAACTTTTAGGGTTTGAGAGCAGGAAAGGAGTTTTAGGATTAGGAAGTGGGAAATAAGTATTAGGTTTAGAAAGTGGAAGGAAAGTCTTAGGGTTAAGAAGCAATCAGGGAACTTAGGTTTAGGGAGGGTCGCTTGGGATTTTAGGTATAGGGACCTGGTACTCAGCAATAAAGACAGTGCTACACCTCCCCAGTGTCATGTCCTCCCTGGCGAGTTTGGACCAAAAAGCTGTCTCGTTTAAAATAAAAATTAATTCGGTAACCCCAGCAAACTCTGTAACAGTTACGGGCTATTCCAAAGCAAATTTCATCCTATTAAATGACAGCTTGTCAAAATTCAGTGCCCCTCTCAACCCCGAGTTCACACCAACCTGTGCAGAATTGTTCACATAGACCCTGTACAACCATGTAAATGGTTGTATAGAGGCTGCTATAACTACTAAAAGTAAGCCCAAAACAAACACTAAAAACAAACCACAACGGTGGAATCCTAACCTTAACAGGGTAGATAACAAAAGAAAAAAATGTCATGGCTAAAATCAGGAAGAGCAACTGTCATAATGACAGAAGCTCTCTCTAAACTAAACTAAACTAAGCTAAACTAAACTAAACAGGAAACTAAGAGGACTGATTAGTCCAAAAGGCCAGTTACAATGTCAAGACAGCCTCACTGGTTAAACACAACCAGAAGGCCTTCTACAGCTATGTCCAAAATCTCAAAGGTAACACACATTATTGTGCTGAACTGGTGGTCAGTGGTGCCACATTCAATGAACAGACTGACATAGTGAATTTTTAGGCTGCCAAATTCATCTCAAACTTCAAACTTTAAAACACTCTGTAGACACAATAGTTAATGGAAAATACATGCAATAGGAATACGTTTAGAAGGAGAAATAACTTCCTTAAAAAATAAGTAGAGAGGCTATAAAATGTATTATGTCAGCTAAAGATAAGGAAGCAGATTAGACAAAGCAAACAGAATCATACTTTAAAATTCTGGTGCTATAAAAGTCCCTTCATTTTATATGGAGGAAAAAAAGTAAACTATTATATGCAAAAATATATCTTCAAGAAGTGCAAGCATATATGTGAGTGTGTGTGTGTGTGTGTGTGTGTGTGTGTGTGAGTGTGTGTGTGCACACCCATGTGTGTGTGCATGTACATGCGCGCGCGTGTGTGTGTGTGTGAGACTGTGTGTGTGTGTGTGTGTGTGTGTGTGTGTGTGTGTGTGTGTATGTGTGTGTATGTGTGACATTGTGTGTGTTTATATATCCGTGAGAGAGTGTGTGTGTGTGTGTGTGTGTATATCTGTGACAGTGTGTGTGTTTGTATATCTGTGAGAGTGTGTGTGTGTGTGTGTGTGTGTGTGTGTGTGTGCATGTGTGTGTGTTTGTGTGTGTGCATGTACGTGCGTGTATGT
This sequence comes from Protopterus annectens, assembly GCF_019279795.1. Classification (NCBI taxonomy): domain Eukaryota; kingdom Metazoa; phylum Chordata; order Ceratodontiformes; family Protopteridae; genus Protopterus; species Protopterus annectens. Next base: position 1,349,230,634 of record NC_056743.1, on the reverse strand, counting down.
GTGTGTGTGTGAGACTATGTGTGTGTGTGTGTGTGTGTGAGAGTGTGTGTGTGAGTGTGTGTGTGTGTGTGTGTGTGTGTGTGTGTGTGTGTGTGTGTGTGTGTGTGTATGTGTATGTATCTGTGACATTGTGTGTGTTTGTATATCCATGAGAGTGTGTGTGTGTGTGTGTGTGTGTGTGTATATGTGTGTGTGTGTGTGTGCATGTGTGTATATGTGTGTGTATATGTGTGTGTATCTGTGACAGTGTGTGTGTTTGTATATCCGTGAGAGTGTGTGTGTCTGTGTGTGTGTGTGTGTGTGTGTGTGTGTGTGTGTGTGTGTGTGTGTGTGTGTGTGTGTGCGCGCAGCATGCACATGCACAAGTGTGTGAGCTGCATGGTAATGCTGAAGCTTCAACCTACAAGTGGGCACAGTGTCCTAAATACTAGTCTTACTTAACTTCATATACCTTAGAAGCTTTTAACTATTACATAACTTTCAAACTCAGAAAATGACTAGAACACTAAATAGTCCCAGCAATGGCATCAGGTAATAAACACGTCTAGTGCTAAAAAGTTTTGTGCAGAACAAATTTCCATATGGAATATGAATGCAGAACATCAGTTAAACATGTTCAAAAGATGTTATGGTCATACAACAGGCTGCCAAGCATTGAAATAAAAAAATCCCAACAGCCACAAATTATACAAGTTGCAAACCTAACTTGACCAAGTTATCTTAAGACATTTATGCTTGTCCCTTTTCTTTGGTTTTCCTGACCATTTGTTCAGTGAGCAATGTCAAACAGTGTCAGCTATGATTTTTAGTACAGTTATTGTTTTAACAATCTCCTTTCTCAAAAACTCACTATGCAACTAGCTTCTACTCATTTCCAGAAGTGGATGCTTTCAGTAATGTACCACAGTGCAACAAGTATGAATCCATGCTTGCTCCTTACATTTTAAGGTTTAAACCTAATTTTGAAACATGCTTTGGTAAAACTGATGTGTATGGACACAGATCTTGTATCATAACAGCTCACCAGAACTACTGACACTATCAAAAAGTAGGCAAAGCCCAAAAACTGTAACAACTAGCAGCACTAGACAACTGCAACTATATTTTGTAAAAATTTCACTCATTCTGGCATCTAATATTCTTGAAAAAATGTGCATCGTATGCCCTTTGTGAACAACATAATCAATAAACAATAACAAGGAAGTAGCAGAGTAACGATAAGGGAGTATTACAGAAGTAAGTTATCCATAGTCAGCATTCTCTTCCTTGTGCCCCAGTGGTGGCAGTGAATATGTCTCACCTGAGGATTATCCATGTACCATAGCAAATAATTGTTATCTGTATCCAGGATGAAATAGCGTCGCAAAAATTTGCAGCTGCTTTCATTTTCCTCAATGTCCAGGAACCCACAAGTACGATTTTTTCGATCCAAATATGGCATTACTGTTTCCTTCTATCATTACCCTAGAATGAAAAAGAAAACAAGTATTATACAACTCAGTTACCCTATAACACTGCACTTCATTGAAGTATATGTCACACCTACACAGACTTCTTAACGAAGCCTCAGCTAGTTAAAAAGACTAGATTTGGCAGGTAAAAGAGAAGTTTACATTTATCATCGCTGGAAGACCTCACATTAGTAAAGGTAGGATGGTAAATATGATTTTACTTAGCCAGCTACAGAAGATGCAATAATTAGATAAGTGAATAGATGTCTGTTGGTCTACTGGGATTTTTCCATAAGCCTTAATGTCTGCCAGATTTCGAAACTTAGTTCAAATCTCTGCTGCAGTTACTGAGATTCAAAAAGGCTTAAGGCTTTATTGACAGATCTCTGGAATTTCATATTCCATAATGTTTTAAAACAACTGTAATTATTTAAAAGAAAACGTCACTAACCAGAAAGGAGAACAGTAAGTATCTAATTTCTGGATCAGATGAAAACAAGAATGTACATAAAACACATTTACATGAAAGCAGACAAGACAAAAGGAAGTCTGAGGATTCTGGCATTAAACATTTCAGCCTAAACTGTAAGTGTCCTGGTGAATAGAAATGTAGATATTCATGTGAGGGATACTGTCTCAAATGAGACATACTGCAGGGGTCAAAACTAAATATGCAATGTTCAACTAAACTGAAAAATAAGTAAACTTTAGCAGTAGACATGTTTCCATTCTCCTAAACAACACCTTTTAAAGTAAATTTATTTTACTGTCAGAATAAAACAATTATGCCTCACCACCTGTCACTGTGAAACTTAACAATGCAGGTAACTTATTGTATCAACACAGTTAAAAACTACTTCCACAGTCCATTTCTTAATGCAGCAGCACTGAAGTTTGCACAAATGTGTAGAAAAGGGGAACTATTAAAAGAGAAAAAAATACCTTCTCCCTTAACACCAGACTTCAGAGGCACCTTTCTAAACAACTAAGTTTACTACACAGTTGACACAGTGCAGCTAAAACATTTACAAACATAAACTTAAAGATTCATGACACTTTAAGATTCAGCAAAATTTGATATAAAACTAGTAGCATTTTCTATGTCTATATCCAAGTCTGTATCTATATGGATATCTATAAAAAATTATACATATATATATATATATATATATATATATATATATACATATATATATATATATATATATATATATATATATATATTTATATATACACATATATATATAAAATCTTTTCATATATTTATATATTTTTTTTGCTTAAGGCAAGTCCCCTTTCACCCACATCCCTCAAAAATTAATCACGTCAAATCTATGGTTCACTTTGGTTGCAACACTGGGGAAAGGAAAAATTCCCCAAAACGTGCATAGTGGTCTTCAGTGATCATAGTTTTCACTCTAACAAGAGTGAGCAACAGATTTCCAAAGTACCACAAATCAAGGAAATGCAGGAGCCATGAATGCATTATGTGTGCATACAAGCACAGACACACAAACACATGTATATATACATATGGATGGACTGCATTTGGTCTAAATTCTCTTTATCTGACATCTGTTTAGTCAACAATATTTGGTCAATAAACAGAGAGTCAACAAGTGTGCAGGATCACACACTACTCAGAGTTGGGGAATATGACACTTCCAGATATTGAACAATCTTTGGAGTTAATATACATAATTAGCAGGGGACGTGGAGGGCTGTTTTTTCTCATTATTTGTAGTGCAAACATTTCATGCTCTAAAGTTCTTTCCTGAAGTTCACATTTTCGACCTTATGCAGACAATGTTTACAATCTCGACATATAGGTACATATAAATAGATACAGGGAAATGAATTGGGCAAAAAAATTACTGGCAAACACTATTGGCTGTCAATGAACCCACTGGCCTGAATGGTGTTTTAAATGTGAAGCCACCTTTAAAAGGAAGAATGTAATAGTGATCATAAGGCTGTTTCTGGCCTGGTGGTACTAACACAGTTAACAAAGAATAAATAGATAAATAATAACTATGAAAGAATACGTCGTACTTAATTACATGTTCACTTTAATTTGTACTTTTATAGCACACGATCTGCAAATTTAGAGTATTTAATAAGGTATTTTAATAAGGTTGAATATTGTCTGATGAAGTCTGCAGTTTGAATAAATGAGAGACAGAAGCATTTACAGTTAATGATTTGGTCTCCACTATTCATAGGTTCATAGGTAGGTACTAGGCTATTGGCCCTAGGGCCAATATAAGCCTAGCCAAAATGGCAGCCCGGCTTTCACCACCCAAGAAAATTATTTTCCTGTGCCCCTGTCAAGCAGAGCCACAAAAGTGACCCCGGGGTGAATTTCCTATTTCCCATCCAATCACCAAGATTTTTCTTGAAGAGTGCTAATGAGGAGCTCTGCTTGACATAGATAGGTAGTCTGTTCCAGAGTATGGGAAGTCTCTGGGACAGGAATCTATCCCTCCAGCATTTTCTGTTTATTGTGGTGACAAGGTTTAGGTCACTAGAGCGTGCAGCTTGGAGGGATTGGGATTTCTTTAAGTGGAGCATGTCCAACAGCTCTGGGTTTGACATAGCTTTGTATGTTAGGCAGAGATCGCCTCTGAGTAGGCGATATACGACGGAGTAAAGCTGGAGTTTTTTGAGACCGTCTGCTTTTTTTTTTTACTTTATCATTTTATATAATATACTTTTTATTTATTTTCTTATTAGTTTTGTATGGTGAAGTGGTTTCCTTATATAATATATATATGGTGAAATGGTTTTGTTATATAATATATAATATATAAAACATATCTATATATATATATATATATATATATATATAAATTGGTGACATGGTTTTGTTATATAATATATAATTATAATTATAATTTTGTTATATAATATATAAAACATATACAGAATGATAGTTTCATTTCAAACTTTCTGACTATATACCTGTTATCAGGTATGGGAGTGTTTTACTTTGTTGTAAAATAAAGCGTATTGGTATACATGTTATCAAATTCAAATCCCTTCCCCTATCCTTATCAGTGTGATATTTGAGCTGTTACTGCTCTACTTACTAAATGTCTTAATAATTTAAACATTTTATATACATATATATATATATATATATATATATATATATATACAAAATCATACAGATGTGGAACATGTCTAGTAGGGCAGGGTCCGAGATTGCCTTCTAGGTGAGACACAGTTCACCTCTGAGCAATCTGCATGATACCGAGTAGAGTAATAGTGATTTGAGCCTGTCAACATAGGACAGGTGTTGGAGCCCATGGATTCTCTTTGCCAGGTATTTCTGTGGCCTTTCCATTTTTTTGCAGATGTTTGGAGTGGTACATTCCAAACTGGGTGTTATACTCAATCATTGGTCTAATGAGGTAGGAGTCCAGAGAGGTAATAACCTCCTTTTTTTCTGGATGCACTCCCTTTATTTATGAGGTAAACAAGTTAAAGGCTTTTCTGACCACTCCCGCTACATGATGGTGGAATGTGAGATTGTTATCAATCTGAGTACCCAGGTCTCTCACCACAGGTTGTGTGTTTAGTGGGTTGCTGTTAATGTGTAGGGAGGGTTGCGTTTTTTCCAAATGGTATGACGATACTTTTTTTGCGTTTAGCTTGAGGCCATGACTATGGCACCAGTCATTAGTTGTTGTGAGACCCTTTTGCAGTATGTTAACATCATTTGGGGATTCAATGACAGCACCCAACTTACAGCTGTCCAAAAACATGGTCAGCCACAGTCCTTTTGCCTTTGCCTGGACCTCTGAGAAGCAGATGTCAAACATTAGGGGTCCCAGGATAGATCCCTGGGGAACTCCACTAGTGACAGGACTGCTATTGTGACCTTGAGGGTCCTGTCAGTAAGCCAGCTGGCCACCTACATGATGAGACAGGGATTTACACAAAGTTGTGTTAGCTTTTTGATGATGTCCAAGTGGAGGATTGTGTCAAAGGCCTTGGCCAAGTCAAGGTAAGCTGTATGTACTGACTTTCTCTCATCCAGGGCCTTGGTGACAGTTTCAAAGAAATCAATTAAGTTCAACAGGCAAGATCGGCGAACTGGGTGGGGTCAATTGCTTGGAGATTGCCTATGTCCTTGTTTATGAGATCCATAATAATATGCTCCATGGCTTTACAGATCAGACTTGTCAAGCTAATTGTAGTGGCACCATCTTTGTGCAAGGGGATGATAATGGCAGTTCTCCACTATGCTGGGATGAAGCCTATACTTAGTCTCTGGTTGAAAAGGGTCCTCAATGGTGAAGTTAGTTCTTGCTGGAGATGGTGCAGAATACAGCCTGAGATACTATCAGGTCCCATGGAAGCTGTGTTCTTTGCCTTGAGATGCAGAACAAGTATTAGAGATGTCGAAAGGGCCTATCTGCTAGCAGGTTGGCTAAGTCAAGATAAGTGTAAGTGATACTGTTAAGTACTAATTCAGAACAAGCCTGGGGTTTGCCATGGAGATTCCTGATGTAACTGAAGAAGGCTTTGTGGTTTCCCTTTGTTTCAGAGGCTAGCTTCAATTCATACTTGGTTTTGGGGAGTTTTACTAGTTATCTAATTTGCTTGTTGAGGATAAGGAGGGAGTTTTTCAATTTGGAATTTGTTTCTTTTTACCCTTGGATAACAGTTTCTTCCTTTTGTTGTAAAGCCTGTTGAAAGAAGATGCCCAACAACCAGGTGTGTGTTTCCTTGTGGGACAGGTTTTAGTTCTGTTGGGTATGACTGACTCCATGCAGTTGTACAGGTGCTTGTATACTGCACTGGCATACTGTTCAGCATATTTGTCTGCATCCTCTGAGGGGGACAGTGAGGTGAAGCTACAGATACCCTCACTTAGGAGGTTATAGTCAGCTTTTGGGAAGTGTTTTAGCTTGATTATCGCTGGGGGGGGGGATGAGATAGAAATGTAGAATGAGATCTCACTAGAGAAGAACATACTATGGGAGTGGTGCAGCGGTCACCCATGTGGGTGAGAACCAAGTCCAGAATGTTATCTCCTCTTGTGGGAGATGAGACGAGCTGGTCTAGTGCATTAGAATTGATGAATTCAAGGAATTGTTGAGGCAGTGCATTGGTGCAGGAATAGTTCACCCAGTCTGTGGTGGGGTAGTTGAAGTCACCAAAGATCAGGATGTTAGGGGGTATCTTGATGGAGTCAAGTAGTGCCAGGAAAGAAGAGTGGGTGTCCTGGCTCATGGAGGGGGTATATACCTGGCTATAACTTGGATAGGTGTCTTGCCAATTGTCACTTGCACCTGGAGTAGTTCTAGTATGTCATGCTGGCAAACCAGTCTGGAGGTGTGCCTGTCCTTAATGAAGATAGAGACTACAACACCTTTAGTCTTCTCAACTTCATTTTTATGTCAGAAAGTGTGGAATGACATGTAGCCTGGTAATGCAGGGGTGCTCTCTGCAGCCCTGAACAAAATTTCCATGACAGCACAGACATTGGCATCTTCCAGTGCAAGAAGAGCCTCCAGTGAGCGCATTTTCAGATTAAGGCTCCTAGTGTTAAGCAGCATGTTCTTCAGTTTGCTTCTGGCAGATCTTTTATGTTGGAAGATTTGTCTTTGGGACATTGCCTAAAAAGGGCAAAATGCAGTTGGCAAGAGCCTTGGCCAGGATCCGGAATCCCAGTAGTGACAGGCGGCAAAACATTGAGGCCTGTCAACCATGTCATCCCAGGCAGACAGATACTGATCCCCTTAGAATAGCACCAGAAACTAAGCCAACTGTTGAAGTCAATTATTTTTTGTTGGTATTGTGGTATTATTCTTGGTGAAGGTAGGATGCTGCTTAGGGCAGGGGCCATACCTGCCTGGGATACATACACTGAGAGCTCAATCATGTCTTTTTTCATATAGTCCAGGGAGGTACAGCTCAGGTCATTCACACCAACATGGACAATGACAGAGTCATACTTGTACTTGTTGTGGAGAAACTTAAGTGGGTGCGTGATGTGGTGGATTTTGGCACCAGACAGACAAATGACCGTGACCATCTCCTTGTTGAGCCTGGTGAGGGGGGGACACTGGTGTGTCTCACAATTAAGTCGCCAATGACTAGTATGTTTGGTTTATTGTTATGCCTTTTGGGCTGTGATAAGTTATTGTTTTGCCTTATGGGCTGTGTTTGTGAGACACTGGTATGTTGTCTGCTGTGTGTGGTGTGTTTTGTGTTGTGTGTGGAATGTTTGTGAGTGTGTTTTGGGGATCTCTGCAGTTTAGGTAAGTGTTTATTGAGGGCCTCTGCATAGAGGTGTGTGTGTTGTGCTTGGCTATATGATGTGGGTGGTGTGTTTGTGCCAACAATCTCCTCTTTGTCAGGAGTACTAACTGCGGAGCGAGAGAGAGCATAGACGCCAGTCTACTGATGTACATGCATTTCTTGCAAGTACAAGAATTATGTGCTAGGAGAAGAGGGCTGCCAGTAAACATGAGGCAGTTGCTAGACTGTCTCAGTATAGCCATGTTGACCAGGCTGGCGGGAGAAATTTATGGGAATTATCCAGACATAGTGTTCTGAGTACTTGGGCAGACTTATGGAGAGAGGATTTTGATAAGGATTTGTCCCAAGAGTGTTGACCACAAAAACCTTCTTAAATGTAAAGTAACTGGCCTGAAGCACAAGTGCTAAAACCAAAACTAAGATGCGTAGAATAACAGATAAATTTAATCAGGCTACCAACAAGCAGTAATAAATGCAGCAGAATGAAAGCACTTGAACATTTAAGAGCACACAGTGAAAAAATAAGGTGACAAAACAGGGAAACACAATTACAGTAAAAGCAGCTGAATAAAGTGTAACTTTTTTGTTATTAAGTGGAGAGGGAGGAAACAGAAGATAGTTCAAGATTAAGAAACTAAGGGGGTTGGCCTTCCCAAATGCTCTCTGTGTACTCAGCAGACTGAGATCGGACAGGGAGGAGTGTCCAAAATCAAAGAAGCAAGGGGGGAGTACTTTCCAAATGATCTCACTGTACTAAGCTAGGTGAGAAAATGAGATAGGAATGGAGGAGTGACCAAAATCAGTTTTACAGCAGCGGCGGGCAATTCCAACGCCACCAAGTTTAAGAGTACAACAACACTTGGGTGGAAGAGCGGCAAAAATAATGCAGACAGAGTACAGAGGCCAGAGGCCAGCAATAAACAATGAAGCAAATATATAAATGCAATACTGTGCAAATCAAGTGCAAAATAAGTATACTTATCAGTTTGGTATATCAAATGGTTATAGAATCCAAAACAGCTAGGTAGTTAGCTCTGCTATAACAGCACTGCACAATTTCACAGAATGTAAGTCTTTGTACTACAAGTACAACAGAGAAAATAAACCTCAGGCAATCAGATGAACACAGAGGTGTTGGTACACATATATATGCATATACTACATATATATATATATATATATATATATATATATGTATGTATATATATATATATATATATATATATAGATATATATATATAGATATATATAGATATAGATATATACATATATGTATACATACATATATATATATATATATACATATACATATATATATATATATATATATCTACACACACATATATATAGCTACACACACACACACACACACACACACACACACTGTGTGTGTGTGTGTGTGTGTGTATGTTTGTAAACATATGTGTGTATATATATATATGTATATATATATATATATATATATAATATGTATATACATATACATACATTTATATATATATATATATAAATATATATGTGTGTATACAAATATATATCTATCTATATATATATATATATATATATATATATATATATAATATGCAGGGTCTCCTTCAAAGTATCGAAACTGCAGAACATTGAACCTCTGATCATTGAAGACCAGAGGAGCGAAGTCCTGCAATATTGAACCCTGTGAATAGAGATCACCGTACAGTGTGGAACAAGAACTTTAACATTCTGTTCACTGTAGTGTGATCTCTAAGTTGGTATAAAGTAGCAGGCGGTGTGGGGGAGTACAGGGGTGCTTGCCCCCCTGAAAAAAAGTGAAATAAGATGTTTTCACATTTTTTGGGGGGGCAGGTTTGACATTGCAGGTTTGATGTTTTGCAATTTCAATACTTTGAAGGAGACCCGATATATATATATATATATATATATATATATATATATATATATATATATATATATATATATATATATATATATATATATAGATACACACACACACACACACATATATATATATATATATATGTATGTGTGTGTATATACGTAGAGACATATAAATATATATTTATACATTCAATTTTATTTATATGTGCTTTATATTTATATGTTATATATCTTGTACATAATGTACATACTACATATTTATATATATATATATAATATATATATATATATATATATATATATATATATATATATATATATATATATATATATATATATATATACATATTATATCAATATCTCTCTGCATATCTATATCTACATACCATATATATATATATATATATATATATATATATATATATACATACATAATATAGATATAAATTTGTACATTTGTTCTCACACACACGCACACACCCACAGACACACACACACACACACACACACACACACACACACACACACACACACACACACACACACACACGCAGACACAAAAACACAGATGTATATCATTAATATTTGATGTTCCATCACATTAGTGACAGGTTCCTTGATGCTGGAGTGACTACACACACTAAAAAAGGAAACTTTAAACCAAACTAAATGTGTTGTAAAAGGAAACCATTCAGCTTCTTTTTTTAAGTCATAATCAAAAAAGAAAAACCATGCAGAAAAGATATGTTTTACATGTGGGTGTTTTTTCCCACAGCCACTAACTTGCATATATTAATGCCACAGTCTAACAGCAATGACCAAAGAAGAAATTCCATGCAGACTGCCACAGTCACTATTATGTAACTCAATGATCCTGTACTTGATTAAGACAGCACCCGGCAACTTATGGCAGCAGGAACAGCTGTTTATAAACTGCTCATTTGACAAACTCATACAAAATATATGCATATCTATGCATATTGTATATGTGTAGGTATATATATATATATATATATATATATATATATATATATATATATATACTGATACTGATTAAAACACCCACAACCTCAGTGTTTATAAAGTTGACACCGAAAGATTGATTTTGCAAACACTGACATTCTTCTGTGATTGAGCTGATCAATAAGCTCGGTGCATGCAAAAATTTACAAAAAAATTATATATCATATTTTTTGCAGGGAACAAGCCTCCCTCCACCCCCTCTCACCCAGCATTTATATATACTGACTCTGAGATCGCAGAATCTCAAGGAAAGGGCATATTTCCCTACCCTGAGAACTTTGCAATCTTGCACAGCTGTTGATCATCTGTTTTGTCAGCCACATAAATGCTATGGAGTATTTCTACATTCCAAATTTCTGAGCTGTCACTATGCAAAGGTTTTGCTGCTACTCTTTTTTGTGTATTGTTTTCATGGAATAGTTTGGTGCCCATTATACAAACCTACTGAACTCCTGACTTCTGTACTGTAGATTATCATCATGCATGATAACATCAGGTATCCACTGCTACAAAAATATGGACTTTAATGCATTAATCATTCCTTCATTTGCTGTGTCTGTGTATTTTAGGACAGTGGAATAATATTCTATACATATAAGATGCATTGTTTCCTTAAAATGAAGAACACCTGTGCTCACTTGATTCCATAGACATCCTGGAAGTGGGTATGCAATCATTTCTCCTCCTGGATTATTATTAAAATGTGAAATGTATATGGCACAGCTCTGCATTACTTATACTTGAGTCAATATTCCTAACTAATACATTATGTACTTTGCTATTTCATATGCTCTACTATTCACCAACGTGATTTATGTTTCCTCTCAAACAAATGCCTTCTTAGTTGATTGGGACCTGTTATTCTGTCAGCTTGGAACTTTAGTGCTTTTCCGTTATTGGAGCAACACCTCAAAATGAGCGCTTGCAATCTTAGCAGGCGCTCGCACTGATCTCACGGCTGCTGCTGAACTGGGCCCCCCACACACACACACACACACACACACACACACACACACACACACTTACTTTCCTGTTACCGATAATTATTACATTTTATCCATAACAGAAAACTATCCAAAAGAAACAATATCGCTTCTTGGATTGCTGACTATATAGAGTGAACGTATTCCAGTTATATGCTGGTGACGTTGTTTCCCGGAGTAAAACCGTTATGAACTTCACTGATCCATAGTAAGCATCATCCTTCTTTTACTTATGTATTTCCGTCATTTGGTGGTTACAGCTCAAACACTTCCTTTTCGAACAGCCCATTTTTTCAAAACTAGAAAAGTGGTTTGTCCAGTACATGCAGACCAAGTACCCAAGAAATCTTGGCTTTGTTCCACACAGCTGTTATCATGAGGTGCAGCTTTTCAGTCACTGCCATTAGTTCACTTCAAAGTTGAACAAATATACTGTCAAAATTTTTTAGCAAGGCTACCTTTACTTTGTCAGCATTTACCAGCACCAATCTGAGTATGGAGGCATTTCAAGCTACTGTTTGCAGCTCCAAAACAGTGTCTGAAATGCACTCCACTGTTTTTTTTCTTAACCGCGATCCCACTTCAATGGTATGATTCTATGTCTTCCTAAGTGACATTTACAAAGGCTCTTCACACGGACGCTGACTTGTTTGCTTTAGGCTGCTATTTCGCTGCTCTGACAGAATATATTTCATTACAACAAGGACATTAGCAGTGATTTCACTATGTACTACATGCCTTTTAGAAAAAAAGGTACTTTTCCGATGTTGCCCCGATAACAGAAAGCACTCATTAGAAGTGTTGCCCCGTTAACGGAAAAGTACCAGAACTTTAAACCTTAACACACAACTTATTTCTTCAATGAAAGGAAAAATAAACTGTATTTCTTTCCTTACCAATGATTTTTGCATTTCTAACTCTTATCAGTATATTTTTGGAATTATTTTACGTTTTATTCTGTCATTACCCAAATGATATACAGTTCTTCTAACAATTCTTTTACATTCTCTGATAAATAAAAAATACTTATTTGTTGTACCTAGCCTGATCTGTAGCTCAACTTCAGACCACAGTTCTGCAAATTAAATAACATTCTCTGTAATCTCAGAGATACCCTGCTCAGCACCTTTCTTAATATGCTTTGCAAGGATGTATGGACTGTTTCCACCTGAATAGTTTTAGCATAGACATATTCATGGGATTTCTAACTCCTATATACTACTGCTGCCAGTTATTTTTTTCTGACCTAAATGCTCATGCTGTGTCTGACTCCACATTAAAAGATAATCAGCAACATTTACCTTCAATAGAGAGGAGTTGTGGTATTGTATGAGGAAGTCGGGAGTGTCAGAGAAGTATGTAAGAGTGGTACAGGATATGTACGAGGGTAGTGTGACAGCAGTGAGGTCTGCAGTGGGAGTGACGGATGCGTTTAAGGTGGAGGTGGGATTACATCAAGGATCAGCTCTGAGCCCTTTCTTATTTGCAATGATGATGGACAGGTTGACAGACGAGATCAGACAGGAGTCCCCGTGGACTATGATGTTTGCAGATGACATTGTGATCTGTAGTGAGAGTAGGGACCAGGTGGAGGAGACCCTGGAAAGGTGGAGATATGCTCTAGAGAGAAGAGGAATGAAGGTCAGCAGGACTAAGACAGAATATATGTGTGTGAATGATTGGGAGGATAGAGGAATGGTGAGGGTGCAAGGAGTAGAGGTGGCGAAGGTGGATGAGTTTAAATACTTGGGGTCAATAGTTCAGAGTAATGGTGAGTGTAGAAGAGAGGTGAAGAAGAGAGTACAGTCAGGATGGAGTGGGTGGAGAAGAGTGTCAGGAGTGATTTGTGACAGACAAGTACCAGTAAGAGTGAAAGGGAAGGTCTACAAGAGGGTAGTGAGAGCAGCTATGTTACATGGGTTGGAGACAGTGGCATTGACAAAAAGGCAGGAGTCAGAGCTGGATGTGGCAGAGTTAAAGATGACAAGATTTGCACTGGGAGTGACAAGGATGGACAGGCTTAGGAATCAGCATATTACAGGGTCAGCTCAGGTCGGACGGTTTGGAGACAAAGTCAGAGAGGCGAGATTGCATTGGTTTGGACATGTGCTGAGGAGGGATGCTGGGTATATTGGGAAAAGGATGCCAAGGATGGAGCTGCCAGGTAAGGGGAAAAGAGGAAGGCCTAAGATAAGGTTTATGGATGTGGTGAGAGAGGACATGCAGGTGGTTGGTGTGACAGAGCAAGATTGCAGAGGACAGGAAGAAATGGAAACAGATGATCCGCTGTGGCGACCCCTAACGGGAACAGCCGAAAGAAGATGATGATGATGATGATGACCTTAAATTATCTGTGCATTTTTTTTTTTTTATTTTACTCTTGCCTGCTATGGTTTATTAAGAAAATCACCACAAAAGCAATAACAAATACAGTTTATTTTGAAAGATGTGTCTGGTCAACCTGGCGGGGGGGGGGGGGTGGGCACTAGCTCACTAGATAGACAGATTGATTGATTGACTGATTGATTGATTGATTAAGATTAAGGCATTAAGGCTATGAGATACTAATTCATGAACAGAATAAACTAGAAATGAAAAGGAGATGGACGTAATCAGAAAAAAAAAAAAAATTTGTTGGATTCTGAAAAAAATTCAGCTTATAAAATCAGTAAATCTCAAATCTCCTGTTTGGAGAGTTTTTGGATGGCAGTGTAGCTATACTCTTTGGGTCTGTAGGATGTTACACAACTGAGACTATGTGGAGCATATAGGGTATGTATACTTAAACATACTAATAACCACAATGAAGGAGAAAAAGTTGCAATTGTAGCTTAGAAAACACAAAGTATATGATGTGCTTTCTTACCGCATTAAAACTGTGTTAAGCCCATCAACTGTTTCCTGTCTTCTGGAGATCCATTGAGGTGTGGATAACTGTTTTTTAAACATACTAATCCGTAGCTGCATGAAATAACATGTCATGTGGAATAGCTTTTTTGCCCGGAAAGCAGAAAGAGTGTAGACTTCCTGGAGGATTGAAACAGATACATAGTGTCTATGTTGTTTATTGAGAATTCTGATAAGCATGTAAATGTTGCATGGCACTGGAAGTGACTACATACATTTGCAGAACTGAAGAAGTCGAAGGCTTACCACTCATGCTAATTGCCCAGCATGGGTTGATAAATTAGAATGATAGCAAAAAATGTGATTCAGAGACACATATGGATACAATAAGAAAGATCTCATTATTGGCTCATTGCCACATCTCTGAAATGAGCACGAACATTGTCAGACCTGACCACGCTAGTCATTGTGGTCCTCATTTCTTTCAAGGAAAATCACCCACTCAACACACACATATGCTTGTGTGCATATGTGTACACACAAAAACATGCACATCCCCCCACCACACATGTACACATGTCACTCATCTGCAAAGCAAGCCCTCCCACACTCGGCCTTACTGATGGAAACAGTTACCCATACTCCTAAATACAAAGTCCAACACAAACCTATGCATTCAGACTTTTGATTCCCTACTTAATCCCTAATTCAACCACCTGGGAAGATGACACACACATACACATTTCTGCAACCTCATTCATGCCACTTCTGACTCGCACACATGCACATACATACATATATACACATTAACACCTCCCTAGTTCCCATATTTTGACTGAACATACTTGCTTTTTGAGTGCTACTAAAGGAACGAAAGGGTGACTACCATGTTTTTACACTGGTCACTTTCAACTGCTAGAGAAAAAATTTACTCAGCCAAGCAAATTGGGAACCACAGACATTTCCAGGGGAGAGCACATGGCTAATTAGCATTAGCCACTGCTGATTATCTTTAGCCACTGCTTTGGACTACCACATTAGCATATGGCTTTGCCGAGGCTTCTAAGAGGGGAAAACCTCAGTGGTAGAGTGATCCATGAATTGCAAAGGCTTTGAACAAAGAAGAAACGTTCCAAGCTAAGGCTTAGCTCAATGTGGAAACCTTCTGAGATAAAGCTGCTGCATTGTGCAAAGCCTTTCTGAATCCCATGGTATTTGTTGAGAAATTCAGTCGTCAGCCACCAGGAATTATTCTTATTTCAAGGCAGTTTAGCAAGAAACTGGAAACTTTGGATCCAGGATTCTGATTTGTTCTTCATTCTGTGCAAAACAGCTGAAAATCCTGAAAAGGTACAATGTGACACATTTCTACATATCAAAAAAACTTCAGTTATTTAATGATTTTACTTTTCTTGAAAAGGAGAACAACAAAATAGTAATTCACAAAGGAGTGGGGTGACCTCGAACACAGACAATATTAGCTCTATTGGCCTCACTAGAATTTGGTGTAAAATCATGGAGGCAGTCGTAATTGAGCTTATCCAAAATGAGACAGGGAGACCCACTTCTGTTAGATATGGAATAATATAGCTATGTTAATGGGAGGACTTGCCCTTCGAATCCTGTGGCATTCTCTGAAGAGGCGATGAGAGTACTTCATGAGGGCGAACAGTGCATGCTGCTTATTCTGATCTTGCTAAGACTTTTAGCATTATTTCAGATGAGAGGGATTTAAGTTTTTATTTATTTTATTTTTTTTATTTTTTATTTTATTTGCATTTGTTTAACCAGGATAGTCCATTGGGCTCAAGAACCCGTTTTCAATGGAGTCCTGGGGAGAAAAGCTCCACATACATATTTAACAGAGAATGAGGATATACATAGACATTACATGGGGGTTCAACATGAGAAAAGTACCAAGTACAGAGGAAATACATATACATTTGATGGGGTAAAACATAGTACAATTTACGTAATAAATCGTGCAGAAAACAGCTGAAACAAGGCAATAAGAGTTGCACCAAATTTATAAAAACAAAATTTTTTTTTTTTTTTTTTTTTTTGTATTTATATAGTGAGAGAGAGAGTTAGTGTAGTATACAGGTAGGCCAAGGGTAGTGCTGCCTGGTGTTCGTATAGTCAGAGTAGTCAGAGCTGAAAGAGTTACTAGATGAAATAGTAGGTTATGAAGGGTGAGAGCAGGAGCATTGCCATGTGGAGGATAGATAAGAGTGGAGTTAAAAGCATTAAATGTCAATCCATTCAGTGGATAACATTCTGGTTAAGGAGGATGATACAATAAGTTATTGCGGAGTGGGTTATTGCTTGTCCCTCCTGATAGGGGTTGCCAGTGATGTCTGTCAGAGCTCTGTACTACATTCACTTCTTTTTGGATTATTCTTCTCAGATCAAAAGTAGAAAATGTGCTGTTGATAGCCAAATATGCCAATGACTGCAAAATGGGCTCCATAATTACTTTAGTAAAACATGACAATGTTTTCCTAGATGGTGTACAAAAAAATGCATGCTTATTGAAGTAGTAATGATCTCACTTTTAATGTCAATACGTATAGAATCAAGAGACTTATCAAAGAGTCTATGCGTCCTGATTACAAAATAAATTGTCAGATCCTAAAAAACACCCATCAAATTCTAGAGAACATATTTACTCACTTCAGAGAGAATTTTAAGCCACTAGAATCCCACTTATCCCAGTGCTGTGGTTTTTAACCTTTGAACCTGAAAAGAACTTGACAAAGTAGAGCAATTTCTTACCAGCAAAAATGCACAGTTGGAAACTTTTACTATTCAGAAAGGCTGCAGGAAGTCATTACGTTCTGTTTTTTTGTTACTTATAGATTATCTGTATGTCACATATAAGGCAATGTCTGATTTATTTGTATTTGAAAGCGTATGGCTGGAACACAGTACCAAGGGAGTTAACACCAGATTATGACACCAAATACTAAAGGTAAATATCAATAATATAAAAAAAGGACAGCTATAATGTAAAACAACTTTTAAGATTATGGACTAAACTTCATCTTATACTTAGAAAAAGCCAGTCAAAACTTTCTTCAAAAATAATTTTAATAGCCAGCTCCATTGGTGTACAGTAGTAAATCGCAGACAATAATCCAAGCTAATCTGGATTTGATTAGCTTCCCTGGCACTCTAGGAGCTGGTTTGAGGGTGGGAATACCAATGGAGGGATGAGACAATACCTAGTCTCTTTTCTCTGTGGGATTGCTTGTCGAGGAATAGTTTCTGTGACAGCTTTACTGGCAGAGACTGGCAATCAAATAAAGTTGCCATTGGGGGGGGGGGGGGGCAGGTCTGATGAGTGAATCAAATGTCTAGGTATAGGCATAAGCATACCTTGCAGTTATCCATTATATATCTGTTACTTTACCACTGTAGACATGCACAGATAGCACATAGGACCATAAAAGGAAGACTGTATCCTTGACACTGTGTGTAAAGGCAGTGGCTCAACTGTGCCCACTGAGCACTGACCTACCACATGAAACTGCCACTATGGGGGAATAAATGATCCAGTTAGCCATTCATATGACGCTAAACCCATAGCTGTGGAAGTGCCATTTTAGGGGCAAGTATCTCAATGGGACAGTAGTGGAGAATAACACTAGTCATTCAAGTGTCAGAATAAGACTTCCCCATCAAACTGTGTTCTTGGTTGAAGAAAAAAAGAATAATATTGATATATGTATGAAAAGCAGGAACGTTTAACTTGATATTACAGAATTTAAGCTTTTTGAATCCTCATAGGTCATAAACCTATCATTCAACTCTATGAATCTAGCAGGAGTCATAGAATTTATGAATTATTATAAGACTAGAAATAACTTGCAGTTGCTTTATCATCATTTGTTCTTTCTAAGGGTACAGGGTCCTTAAGAAGCTATGGATACATATGCTAGTAATATAAATAATCAAACAAAGATTGTGAATTTAGGGAGTTGCATGATTCATTAATGAGACAGAATATTTGTGGTATGATTAAACAAGAGCAGATTTATCACAGAAGAAGTGAACTTATCAAAAGTTGCAAATACATGCAGAATTATTGAAGTTGCAAGTACACGGTTAATGAAATTAACAAAAGAAATGGAAGTTTGCAAAATAAAATGTGAGTCCAATAAAAAGATACAAATATGAAATATACTGAGAATGCATTGTAAAAGTGAAAGAGAGGAGTGATGTATGGAGAAAGTGTGACACCTTTGAAGAATGTTATTTTTACTCAAATTGCAATCTACATTACATTAATTTCTATGTGTGTTGTTTGTTCAATAATGTAAGCTTTGTGATGTACATTGTCTTTCTGGCCTGAACCTGACAATGTCCATCCAGATCAGAATTCTAGTCCAATTAACAAAAAAAAAAAAACTTACTGATTAAAATGTACTAGTTTTTTTCTGTAAGCATGAGAGAAAGAACCATCCTGGATTTAATCAGTTGAGCAGAAACTTGTATGTTTGCTGGGAGACTATCACATGCAAATAAATCTTTCATACTGTGCCACTGATGTATGCTGTAAGTAAGGTAGCTATCAGAAGTAGAAAGAGCAGGAAGTGAAGTTAATGAAAAACTAGTGCAGTCTCAAGAAACATACTAGAGTCAACAGAATGTGTGAATAGTGTGGTCACTGTTATAAATCAATCCAACCTTCATGTGTACATTGGGCTTCAGGGTCTGAATAAAGCATTTAAAAAGCACCACCCATCATTTATAGTTAAAGAGGTAACCTCAGCAGTGTCAGATGCCCTCAGAGCTTCCAGATTCATTTTATCAGACACAGAAGAAAACTAGATAAAGAAAGCTCATAACTGTTTAAAACGTATACCACTATTGATGTGATACAAATTTCTGTTTGGTATCTTATCAGCAGAACAGGAACTTCAAAGAGCTTAATATGAAGATCTATAAATTTAAAGGAAAAGACTTAAGCAAAAGGCACAGCAAAAAATGCCATTCATAAAAATATGTTCCAAGAAGTTTAAGCATGTCTCCTCCTAACCTATGCTCACCAAACAATAAGAAAAGTGTAAAATGTATCTATAGATAAAATAGAACTAAGAAAATCTGTTCACTGTTTCACAGACACTCTTCAATATTATTACTTAGACAATATTTTGCTAAGGAAAGGCAAGTTTCAAACAGGACAGTTGTTTCCAGTATTTGAGGCTTGCCACGAATGTGGACTTAAAAGATATTACAGCAGTTCATTTGTTTGAAATGTTCAGCCAAAGCCTCAACATGGAAAATTAATAACATAATGCAAAGTGGACATCTCACAGAAAGGGCAAACTTTCTATTGCTATAAAATAATCAGACTCAGATCACAACAGTTTCAAACAGCAGGAGTCAGTTTTAATTAAGCAAGTCACAATAATATACATCTTGGTACTACTGTGCACCAGGAAGTGAACTGCCAAACTCTGTAATACGTACTACCAAAACGACGTAAGAATTCATATACAGAAGGAAGAATTAACCTTTAACCTTGTGTCACAGTTTTGCCAATGGCCATCATTCTTTCATGCTTTCCTCTTTGTTTATTTTAATTTCTCCAAGTGCTTTGGGGTTTTTATACCATGATAGGAATGGATCCTGTTAAATTAGTACTGCTTCAGTTTTTGATATTTGCTAAAAGTGCTCTTCTCAGCTTCTAAAGTATACCCATAATCTTTGCCTTCAGCAGTTCATATGGGAGTTATGTGCATTGGGAGCATATTTAAGCACACAGAATTTTTTTTAAGCAAATTGCTCCTAGTTGCTTCTGCTAGTACTGGAGGTATCTGGGTGTCTTTTTTCATATTGCTCTGGTTTCAGCTTGCATATCCTGGCATTTTATGAGTTTATGTCTCAATGCACTATAATCAGTAGACTGTTTTAATGATTAATGTTACTTTTGTCATTTTTCTTTTGACCTCTGTATCTGGATTTCTAGATTCTACTTTCTTATCTGTTGGTAATGGATGATCCAATGTGATCAGAACTTCTTCATGTTCTGTACTTCATTGTGGCTTACATTTGCAGTTCTTATCAACTACTCATACATTGTAGTGTTTGCACAATCCCCAATGCAGCAATTTTGCCATGTTACTGCACCTTTCAATGTACACTGAACCAACAACAAGATGAGGAACTACTTCTAGTTCTGAAGTACAAAACCTACATTTGTTAGTAGCTTCCACTTCTTTATAAAGTTAGTAAGGAATCTGCTATCCTGAGTTACCATTATTAACCCTTTATCTTTTCATTTAAATTCACCTCTCCACTACCATTTATGCATCAAATCTTGATCAATATAAGATTGTCAACTAGTTCTTTATACTTGCCACTCTAATTGTGGGTGCTCCATTTTTTTCCTTTCTGTTTCTCCTGGTCCTATTCTTTATATTTTTCCTTTTTTGTCACTTTCTGTTTCCTTCTGATTTTTGTTTAGTCTGGTTTGATTTGTAGTCCCACTTATTTTCAAAATGCTTTTGTTAATCTGATCAAAGATGTCACTTTGACTTATTTCCTTCATGGTTTACAACTTTTGCTATGTTTGCATTTGATGATGTCAACAAATATGTATACAGGCCCACCATTGCAGATCTCTCTCTCTCTCTCTCTCTCTCTCTCTCTCTCTATATATATATATATATATATATATATATATATATATATATATATATATATATATACACACATACATATATATCAAGGTAGTTAATCTTTGTTCTCATTTGTTCCTGTTTTACTGACCTTTCATCTTTTCTCAAATATTTATACACTGCCTCTAGTTTAAGTTCTTTTAAATCACATTCTTCTCCCAGGTGAATATTTTCTTGGTGGTTCGGTTTTCCTATTATGAATGTTGCATTTGCCTGTTAAGACCAAATATCATTCTTGTATCAATTGAGAAAGTTTTAACGATTTGTAGTTGTACTTTCAGGTGCTTGTCTGATGAAGCATACAGTTTTAAATCATCCACAAAAACTAGATGAGATGTAATTAGGTAAAATAGTTTTTAGCAGGTTAATACACAGCCATAGTCTGGTGTATCAAGTAAACAACTTAATGGGTTAAGGGCATGACAAAAAGTACAGTTGTGTACACTTACCATAAATGTAGATGTTCAAGTGTATTCACTGTTGCAGTCATTACACTTGGGTTATCTGCCTGCAGGTAGCCCTCAGTCGGCCCGAATACCAGAATCTTGGGATTTCTGCATTGGATGCTGTCGCTTCTTCCATGACGTCAGGTCATCAGGGGTATAAAACATGCAGCCGACACCATTACATCAGTTTTTCTTGCCCCAGATGTCAGCAGCCCCCAAAATAGGAAGCAATTACATGGTGTGGAACACCCCTAGTAAAAAGTAAGTACCATTGTTATAAGATATGGCCAAAAAAAGGATAGTTAGAAGGTATAGAGAAGTCAGGGGGCTGGAGGGAGGGTAACCAGGACTGCAACAGTGAATACACTCGAACATCTACATTTACAGTAAGTGTACACAACTGTACTATGTTCTTCGTGTTTCACTGTTGCAGTCATCACACTTGGGTAGATTCCCAAAGCTGCGGAAGGGTGGAGGCAGTCAAGAAGCATTAGGGCTGGCTAGCAGGCCTTGTAAGACTGCTATGCCAAATCCAGCTCTGGATTTAGAAAAGATAGGTAAGTGGTAATGCTTGGTGAAGGTGTGTACAGAACTCCAGGTTGCAGCTTCCAGGATGTCCCTGGTAGGGACTCCCCTGAGAAATGCTGTAGAGGTTGAGGTAGCCCTAGTGGAATGAGTTCTGATCCCCTGTGGGGTAGGTTTCCATGGTATTTGTAGCAGAAATGGATGCAGGGTGCTATCCATTTAGAAATGGTTTGCTTTGAAATGGCCTTGCCCTCTGCCCCTGTAGCAAAGCTGACTAGCAGCTGATCAAATTTTCTGAAAGGTTTAGTCCTGTCCAGGTAGAACCTAAGCTGCCTCTGCACGTCCATGGAGTGCAGGATCCTTTCCCCTTTATTCTGAGGAGTAGGGAAAAAGGTTGGCAAATGATTGGACTGGTTTAAAGCCACACTAGATACCACCTTGGGCATAAATGATGGGTTAGTCCTGAGAGAAACCATGACTGCATGGAAGATAATGAAAGGTTCCACGGCCATAAGGGCCTGCAGTTCAGACACTCTTCTTGCTGAAGTGATGGCTAGAAGTAAGGCAGTTTTCCAAGAGAGGAATTTTAACTCTGCTGTAGCTGCAGGTTCAAAGGGAGGCAGCGTGAGCTTCTCCAGTACAAAGTTAAGGTCTCAGGCTGGAGTGGGAGCTCTCCTGGGGGGGGGGGGAACCTTACCTTTTTGGCTCCTCTCAGGAGCTGTTTGACCACAGAGTGAGAGAAGAGGGGTGGCTCAGTATTGTAATGAGCTGAGATGGCAGAGGCATGAATCTTCATTGAATAGAAGGATAGGCCTTTGTGGTGCAGTTCTGTTAGGTAATTTAGGATTTGAGGTAAGTTGGGCATGGTTGTGTCCACTCCCTGAGCCTGGCTCGAATAACAGTATCTTTTCCACTTTTCTGAATAGGACTTCCAAGTACTAGGCCTCCTTGTCTCAAGGATGACATCCAGCACCTGTTTACTGAGGGTTGCTGGTGATGTGTTCAGGGGATGAGCCAGGCTGCTAGGTTCAGGGTTTCCAGCTGAGGATGCAAAATATGGCCCTCCTGCTGGGTCAGCAGGGAAAGGGTCTTAGGCAGGTGCTATGGTGGCACTACTGTCAGACTGTGCAAAAGTGGGTACCAGTGCTGGTGTGGCCAGTGTGGTGCAATCAGGATTGTCCTTGCCGTGTCCTGTCTGAGCTTTAGTAGAACCTTCGAGAGGAGGGGCAGAGGGGGAAAGGCACAGATTGATAGGTTTTCCCATGTAAAGGACAGAGCATCCACTTTCCCTGCGTAGCTATGGGGAGTTCTGGTGCAATATTTACTCAACTGATAGTTCTCCGGGGAAGCAAAGAGGTCTACCTCTGATGCCCCCCACCTGTGGATCAGAAGCTTGAATGATTTAGGTTCCAGTTACCACTCATGTGGGTCCATTAGATTTCTGCTAAAGTCATCTGCCAGTGAATTTAGTTTGCCTGACAGGAAGTGAGCTTGCAGGTGCACTTGATTGCTCAAGGCTGTGTTCCACAGAGCCATGGCTAACCTGCAGAGTGGGTAGGAATGGGTTCCCCCTTGCTTGTTTATGTACCACATAACTGTGGTGTTGTCTGTCTTTATCAATAGTTGCCCTGGAAGAATAAGGTATTTGAAGGCTGTTAGTGCATTCTGTACAGCTAACATTTCTTTTTGATTGATATGCAGGTGCATTTGTTTTGGGCTCCATTTGCCTTGAATGCATTTTCCTGCCATGTGAGCCCCCCATGCATAGTCTGATGCATCTGTTGTTAGGGTTTGTGCGATGGGGGGGGCGGGGTTGAGTGAAAGGGAGTCCCTTGTTGTGGTCGCAGGCCTCTGCCCACCAAAGGAACTCTGTCTTTAGACAAGGAATGATAGGAATCATTGTTTCCAGGTCCTGACAATGTTGACACCAGTGACTTTTTAAGTACCACTGAAGTTTACTCATATACAGTCTTGCATATGGAATTAATAGAATGCAAGAGGCCATGAACCCTAGGGCTTGCAGTATTTCTCTTGCAGATAGCTGGGTTTGGGTGGCCAGTAGATTGAAGTAGTTTGTCAAATAAATCTGTTTTTCTGGAGTGAGGAATGCCATCTGGGAAGTTGTGTTCAAGCTTGCTCCCAGGAATACAATCTTTTGTCTGGGTACCAGATTTGACTTATTTTAGTTGATGGTAAACCCCAGTGAAGTTAGAAGTTTCTTTACAAATGTCAGGTGCTGAAGTAGCAATTCCTGACTGTCCGCCTGAATCAGGCAATCGTCCAAGTATGGGTAAATTTTAATTTTTCTCTGCCTGCAATATGCAATGGCTGGAGGTAGGCATTTTGTGAATACCCTGGGCACAGTAGATAAGCCAAAGGGAAGTGCAGAGAACTGATAGTGCATAGAGCCTGCTTTGAAACGTAGATATTTCCTGCAAGATTCCCTCATGGGGATGTGCAGATAAGCTTCTTTTAAGTCTAGGGTGGCTAGCCAGGAGTCCTTGGCTAGCATAGGAAGCAGCTGTTGGACAGTAAGCATTTTGAATCTTGGAATATAGACAGATCCAGGATAGGGTGCCAAGAGTTTTCTTTTCTGGGTACCAGAAACAGTCTGGAGTAAAACCTTTGTCTCCTTTGCTCTGCTACGACAGGTTGGATAACCTTGACACTGAGAAGAGAAAGTACTTGCTTTCAGGCCTCTGCCCACTGGTTTAGGGGGAGGTCTGGCCATCCGCTTGGGGTTGGCAGTGACTGGAAGTAGAATCTGTATCCCTGAGATACAATGTTCAAGACCCATCTGTCCTGGGTAATGTACTCCCAGTTTTTTTTGCGTGCAGGGCTAGTTTTCCTCCTAAGGGTGCAAGTACTTGGGCAAGGCTTGGAAGGGTGAAGGACAACTGATTGTGAACTTTTTCCATAGGATGGTGGCTTACTACTCCCTGTTTTTGAGGTGGGAGCACTCCATTGTTTAGATCTGTGCATACCCTGAGAATGTAGTCTTGGTGGTCTGCTGCCCCTTGGTTTGGACTGAGAAGGTCTGGGAGGGACTGGAAAAGACCAGTTTTTAGAAGGCCAATGCCTACTGAATCTAGGTTGCTGTAACTGTAGGAAATCTTTAACAGTTTGCATAGATTTAGCATTTTCCTCCATCTTTTTGAGGACTTCTTCTGCTTTAGCGTCAAACAGACGTTCATGGTTTAATGGAGCATCTAGTAATTTTGCTTTGACATGGTCTGGCAAGATTTATTCTTTAAGCCAAGCATGCCTTCTAAGAACAGACCCAGTGACAGCAGCCCTGCAAGATGCTTCTAAGGCATCAAAACCACATTGTAATGTATGTTTTCCAACTTGGTTAGCAGAAAGCATTAACTCTTATACATCTTTATGTTCTGCACAATCAGGAATCAACATCATTTTCTATTTAATTAGTTCCATGATATGTTGCTGATCCTTTAACATGTGAAACTGGCAGTTTAAAGCCCTGATGGCAAGAGTAGCAGAGGTATATACCTTCTTGCCCCATCTGTCTAAAGCCCTAGAATCCCTGTCCGAAGGGGTAGGGTTTTTGTTTGTAGTAGCCTTAATGCCTTTAGGTCCCTGGGAAATGGTCTCTGGATCCGCAGTAGGATTCTTAAATAGGAATTTGTGAGAGTCTGGTACTCTGTAGTATCTGTTAGGTTTCCTGGGAGCTGGTGGCAAAATATCAGGGGTAAGACTGGATTCCATGAAGACATCATCTACAATTTCCAGAACAGGAGGGATAGCCAGAGGCCTGTGCTGAGGCAAGTTTAAAAATTCCCCTGAGTCTCTTTTTGGATTGTGGGTAGTCCTGGCACTCCCTGCGGAAATGCTGTCTAAGAGTATGCAGGGTTTCACCGAAAGAAAAATCCTCTGGTGGGGAAGCAGAGGGAATGGAATCCTCTGCATCAGAATCCTCATAGGTAGATAAAGGTATGTCCTGGTAATCAGAAAGACCAGAGTCATCGGACTCATGATCTGAAGAATCAGAAGGAAAATCAGTTCTTGGTCTTTTGGAGGGGAAAGGCTGGCTTCCCCTAATTAAATTAATAAGGTCTTCAGCCATTCTAAGCATTTGTTTCTGTGGCATGGGGGCCTGAGAATGCACTTTGGTTGTCAGTTTCCTAGGTGAAGTGTGAACTCTGGGCCAGAGAAATTCAGTATTTTTGGTTTGAAACAAAGTAGTCGGTTTAATATGAACATCGGAAGGCCTGAATACATCCTGAGAAGCTGGTGCCTGCACAGTGGCTCTGGACCCATCCAAGGTATAGACATCAGCAGGTTCCATAGTCGAAGAAGCATCTCGTGGCATACCAGACTCCGAATGGGTCTCAGTAGAGGCCTTTGAATCTGTAGAAGCAAGTATCAAGGGCTGCAAAAGCACCTCACTGAGTACCGGCGGACTGGCAACTAGATTAGCAGAATTGTCGTCGGCAGTTTTGGACCTATGCAGTCTGTCTCTGTCTTTACCCTTACACTTTTTGGAAAATTGGTAGTCGGATGGCTTATCGAAGCCATTTCAGAATATGGAGAACGAGAGCAAAAGAATTTAGTGATAAAAATAGCCAGACGATGAATAATTCGGGTGTTGAACAGGGCACAAAACCTACAGCGAGGAACGTCGTAGTCTGGGCCTAAGCAGGTGACGCAGTAAGAAAATCTCTGTGAGGTTATTTGCTTTCCACAGGCAAGACGATTATTAATTTTTTTCTGACATCGGTTAGAGCAAGAAAAATGGATCCCCATCAGGGTACTTATCTTTTAAAAGACTTCAGATCTGAAACTCGAAAAATGAAAATTTCAGGAGGAGGCCGACCAGCACTTGTGAACTGCTTCAGGCTTTGCTCAGCAAGAAAAGCTGATGTAATGTCGTCGGCTTCATGTTTTATACCCCTGATGGCCTGACGTCATGGAAGAAGCGACAGCATCCGACACAGAAATCCCAAGAGTCTGGTATTCGGGCCGACTGAGGGCTACCTGCATTTTTAAGGAGGTATATGTTCTTCCTGTTTTTAACCAGCTTGGTGACTGCTAGGGAGGGACATAAAAATTATTTTTACTCATGGCTAAATGTTTGTGCAAAGACACAAAATACCTGTTGCTAGAAGTTAAGTACTGCATTTTGACCTGAAGTTTTCTAGTGAGGAACTTTTCTTCACTCCATTTCATTTCATAGGTTCATAGGTATTTAACAGGCTAAAGATCAGAAGGGCCTTTTTAAACCTAGCAATGCATCCCAAATCTCTGACAAGTTCTGATACCCTTGATAAGTCTAAGTGGGGGCTTGGGAGATGAAACTCAGTGTATCGGGGTTTCTAGTTTCAATTTTACTTCAAAGGAGAAGGCTTTATGATCAGACCCATACCTTAAGGAAGAGAATGCTTTTAACCGGGCTGATGTCTATTTGGGATGTACATATAAGGAAATTTTACCAGTGCTAATTTTTTGCGTAAAGATGTTAACACTTTAGCCGGAAGTTAGTGCTTTTGTACCCAGGGTTTCCCATTTAGGATCCTTTCTTAACTTTGTCTCAATTTCTCCTTCTGTTACTTCCTCCCATTTCATATCTATTCTGCATCTTTGTTATATTTATCGAGTCTCTAAAAATACTTCCCCAACATATACCACGTTCTTCTTTTTTAGGTGGTGTTACTATTCCCTTTGCTCTTTTTCCCAATTCTCTATAAAACCTTTTGGGGTCATCAATGAATTGCTTATTTTGTATTTTTCCTTTATGTTCATCTGCATACCTTCTACATTTTTCAGCTTATGTTCAAAGTTTTTAGCTTAAAAAAACAACAAAAAAACTTGGTCAAAAAGAACAGATTACAGTGATTTGGGTACATGCGCGTTAAAGCAGACGACAATCTGGTGAAGAAGATTTGGGACGGACAGGAAGAAAGCAAGAGGAAACAAGGGTGTCCAGCAAAGAGGTGGCTGGATTGTGTGAGGGAAGACCATGACAGTCATGCATGAGTGTCGAAGACGATAGGAGAGTGGCCCTGAATACAGAGAGGTAGTGACAGCTGACACGACACCTGACCCCATGTAGAAAATGGGGAAAAGGGTGTTGATGGTGATGATGATGTTGATATTTTTAATTTATTATTGGCAATAGTATAAGATAAATCCTAGTACGTTTTGATAGTGTGTGTTGCTTTTGCCATATCTTTTCTTAAACAGTAATACTTCTTTCCTTATTTGCTTTACAGATTTTTTCTGTTCACTGCTTTCATGGAAGAACTCTACTTGTTCCCTTCCTTTCTTTTGTTAATCGACATTTTTGTGGTGACATATAATTTATTATTTAACTGCATGCTAATATATTTTATTTATTTCTCTCACGTCACATTAATTTCACTTAACAGTCCCAATTACTGTGTTCATTTCTTTCACTATTCTTCTAACATTTTTGGTCTTACTCTCTTTCCGTAACTTATTTATTTCCTCCATCTTAATATGTATCCCTATCTCTACTAAATTAGGCAGGCCCTCCCCTTAATCGTTCTATTCAATGCTTAAGAGTATCCTTTTGCTTTCTGTTTCCTGCTCTTTCCATTGTTGTGCAATTCAAACTGGATTTTCATGAGAGTCTCCCACAGAATATTCCAGACCATTGCCCTGTGGCATATCTTCTTCAGATGCATCCAGCTACATCTGCCGCTCCTCCATCCTGGGACTCATTGGCCCATCATGATGTGAAATAGCTTGCAACAGTGGTTCCAAACTAAGCCCCCTCATTTCACAGTTGGTTTGTCATTTCAATTTCTTTTTCTTTAATTTCAGGCTCACTTAACTTCTTTTTAGCAACTGCATTCCACCTTTATGATCTTATTTTTTACTGTGAAATTTACCATATCTACTCCACTTTTGTGATCTTATTTTTTATTGTGAAATTTACCATATCTAGGTGTCTTTTCCTGTATTTCTTTTCAAATATCTTTGCAGCTGCATTTTTTTGCATTGATTAATTTATCTGTCTTCTCTATAAACATCACACCATATCAGATCTTCTTTCTCATGTCCATTTATTCCTTTTTTAAACTTTCTATAACCTCTTTTATGTTTTTTATCTTGCATCACTTCCTATGTTGCTTCCTTTTCCAGCTCACCCAATATTTTAGTGTTTTCTCTGATCTTTACTTATTTTCTTTAGCTTTTAAACAATTTTGTTGTGCAAATATTTTTCTTACCCCTAATTTCTTTCTTATTCTTTTTACATATACCCTGTGTGGAAATTCTGAGTTTGCTGCATAACAATAACAACACATAATTTTCTTTTTCTTATCCTCAACAGTCCCTTTTATTGTTTCTATGCCTCATTATCATTTTTTTACTTCATCCTTCCACTACAAAGGGGGGCACCCTTCCCCTCAGTCTGGCCTTGCCCAGTGGAAAGAATGCTAATATCCTGTAAAAACAGGGTCGACCACATGAAGGCACTCACCAGAACCTGATGATGAAGATACACCAACTAAAAACATCTAATGTTGTTCTAATTGGGAAATGACTTAAATTGCTACAGCAAATCTTCACAATGGAATCGAACACAAAAGAATGCTTAAGTTAGTCTGCCAGCTTACTTTCCTTGATTTTATTTTATTTTTTTTTTTACTTTTAACAGAATGTGATGCTAGAAATTTTATCTGGAATTAACTAGTTGGTTACTCTGGAAAGTGTTTTATTTTATTGAACGCTAGTTTGAGTGGACAATGCTGTAAGGAAGTTTTTGTTTATTCAATTGTGCTATCTCAAAGTTAATATAATTGAAGGTGTGAGGTCCCCCCCCCCCAAAAAAAAAACACAGATTTTATTTGTAGTTGTAGTTCTCAATGGAGCTTGAAATTAATATTTCTTTTTGCTGGAGTGGGCAGCATTGCAAGTATGTTTCAATGCACTGATAAAATCTCATGCATAATTATATAGTCATATATATATATATGTGTGTGTGTGTGTGTGTGTGTGTGTGTGTGTATGTGTACACACACACACACACACACACACACACACACACACACACACACACACACACACACACACACACACACACACACATATGGGTCCCTATCAAGATTATTGAGTTTTCGCAAACTCGAAATTCACATGGTTGAAACCATATGATCAAGTTTTTTTTAAAATCTGAAGCTTTTGAATGGAGATCGCAGTATAGTGAGGATTGGGAAATTCACCCTTTTCCTCAGTACAGTGGAATCTCAGAGCTGGTATATATAATTTGCAGGGGGGTGGGGGGTGCACAGGTGTTTGCTCCCTTGCAAAAAACGTAGATTTTTTTTTTTTTTTTGAAGTTTGAGTTTTCGGAAACTTGATTATATGGTCTCGACTGACAGAGACCCACATACACACACACACACACATACACACACACACACACACACACACACACACACACACACACACACACACACACACACACACATATATGTATGTATGTGATATACGCAGACTTTTTTAATTTCTCCAAGTCTTTTAGGTTTCTAATACCATGACGGGAATGGATCCCATTCCTAAGTCAAGGTATAATTAAAGTTCATGAAATTAGTATTGTTTCAGTCTTTGATGTTAGCCAGACGTGGTTTTCACAGCAACCATAATATGCCCAGTAATGACTCCTGCAATTCGCATGGAGTTACATGTATTGGTAACACATCTAAGTACACTTGTAAATTCTTTTTTATAAGACCCGTTGCTCCTACTACTACTGGAACTGTCTGGTTATCCTTTTTCCACATTGCCCTCATTTCTGCCTGCAAAGCCTGTCACTTTATGACCTTGTGTCTCTCTATACGTAAGATACTGTTGTCACTGGGTATAGCGATTTCAATAATCAATGCTGCTTTTGTCTTCTTTTCATGGACTACTATATCTGGTTTTCTTGCATCTATTTATTGAACTGTTGGTAATGGATGATCCCATGTGATATAAATGTCATCAGTTTCTATGAAGCTTTGTGACTCACATTTCCAGTGTTTTTCAGCTACTTCAGTATTACAATGTTTGCACAATCACCAAAGCAACAATCTTGCTACATTATTATTCCTTTCAGTATGCAGCCTTTCTGCCATTAATATATCTCAACCAGCAACAAGATATGCAACTATTCCCAATTCTGTTTTACAAAACTTACATTTGTCTGTTTCTCCACATATTCAATGGACTTTGTAAACCAGCATGTTCGTAGTCCTCTGTCTTGAGCTGCCAACATTAACCTTTCATCTTTTGGTTTAAATTCACCTCTCCTTAGCCATTCCTGCATTCGATCCTATTCTATACTTGCAACTATATATATATGCATTTTCCACATTTCTTGCCTTCTCATCTGATCCTTTACCTTATATTCTTTCTTTTGTTTTTTTTTGGCACATTCATTCGCTACCTGATTTTAACGACTTCTGGTTTGATTTCCATTCCCGCTTGATACCAATATGCTTCTGCTAAACCATGTATCTATCATCTTAGACTTGTTCTCCTTATGTTTCAAAACCGTTACTACATTTGGGTCTTGTGAGATCAGCAGATATGTATGCAGTGCCACTATCACAGATCTATACATGTAATCAATTCCAAGGAGGCCCATACCTCCTTCAGAATGGGGAATATATTGTCTTGGTATGCACTGATTTTTTAAATCATTTGATGAGCATGAAGCATCCTTCTTGTCTTCCTGTCCAAACTATCCAACACCTTTTTATGGCCAGTCAGTCACTCCAAAACTATAAGTTAGGACAAGAAGAGCAAATTGGTTTATAGCTTGGACTTATTTCCTAGATGTCAATGCCGTTTTTAGTATTAATTTAAGCTTTCTAAAATATTCTTTACTGAGTTTTATTCACATTTCAAAATGTTTTATTATTGATCATTCATCATTTCCCACATATTTATATACTCCCTCTTTTTGAAGTTCTTTTATATCACATTCCTGTCCCAAACTGATGTTTTCTTGGCACTGCAGCTTTCCTGCTTTAAAGGTTGCTTTTGCACATTTATCAAGACCAAATGACATTCATATATCATCTGAAAACATTTTGACCATTTGCAGTTCAGCTTTCAGTTCTTCATCTGATGAACTATACAGTTTTAAATCATCTACAAAAAGAAGATGAGAAGTCTTTACACTTTATTGTTTTCTGGGAGGCACATTATAACCATGACATAATCTGTTAAGTAGACAGCTTAATGGGTTAAGGACAAGACAAAAGAGCAGCAGTGAAAGACAGTCACCCTGGAATATACCCTTTGAATTTTTATACCTGGAATAATTTGTCCTTTATCATGGCTTAACTGCAGAGCGGTTTGTCATTGTTTCATGGTCACTGCAATGTAATCGATCAGTGCAGGGTGTATTTTATACATTTTAAGCACACTTTTATCCATGAATGTGGGATACTGTCAAATGTTTTTTACAGTCTATTCATTCCATACTTAGATTCCTCCCCCTTTTTACAGTTCCCCATTATGACTTTATTTAACAACAAATAAGCCTTTGTCCCATATGACTTTCTTTTATTACCCTTTTGTTCTATTGCCATGATTGAGTTTTCTTCTAAACGGCTATAAACTCTGTTGGCATCAGTTCTATGATGCAGATGTGTGTGGTATGATATATGATAAATGAAATATCTTATACTTCAGGTTTAGAGACTGAGTTTGGTGACAAGCAACAATCATAATCTAAGATCCTTATTCCGTCAGTAAAGGCTATTTCACTTATCACACAAACCAGACTCCTGAATGTTATTCCATTTATACATTTTCCTGCATTTTTTTTTTAGTTTAAAGTACGATTTCTCATTCATTTTAATGGGATGCAGTCATTGCAAAGTTTGGCTATTGAACACAGCTTTCTCTAAATTAGAAAGGCTTTTTATAATGCTATCTTATGGGTAGTTTCCTGCTGTAGCTGTAAAATAATCTGTAATCTTTTATAATTTTACTACCCTATTGAGGGTCAAAATAATATGCCTCAAGTTTGTAATTTTAGTTATGTTTTTTACTTGCTTTAATGTCATTCTGTGTATTTTTTATTAGTTTCATAGCAGATTTGTCAGTAATGAACAGCATTTTCTGATTTGCTGCTTGCATTTTTTATATTTGTTGATCTGTGTTAACTAATTTTAGACTTCATCTTCTTGTGCTTGAAAATAGTAGTTGTGGGTTTTGTATATTTTAATATGTGCAAAATGTGAACTATTTTCTTCATGTGAATAAAGCTGAGTT